>NC_067234.1:28580476-28880476 GCF_019924925.1 Ctenopharyngodon idella | reverse complement strand
AACGGCATTACCAGATTCACTTATTATTAACCGGTTTGACTTTATTTCTGTCATATGTCTACAGAAACTCTTTTTGAGAATTAACATCGGTTTAGATGTTGATGTTTTATTGGGCAAGTAAAAAAAGAAAAGAAAGGAAAAAACAATGCCACCACAATGGGGATCAGTGTTTGCTTTAGTTGGGCTCTTGACCCTTGACTTCCTTTGTACAAGTTTGAATCTAACCTGCTACATTTTCAAAATAACTATAGATTTTTGCATGCTTGACCATGCCAAGCTGCTGCTGTGTGGTTGCCCGGACAATAGGGGGTTACTAAGGATCTCTGGATGGTTGCTAAGTGGTTACCTACTGACACAAGTCAAAAGAGTGTCTTTATTTTGAGTCTTAGATGAATCTGGTCTCTCCATCAATGTCCATCAACATTTTACAGTAGCCATTGAATTTCTATAGTATTATTTTCCTACTATGGAAGTCAATAGCTACCGAACGGGTTTGGAACAACTTGAGGGTGAGTAAGTGATGACAAAATTTTCTCTCGTCAGTAGTTTATCTCCATTTCAGTAGCACTTACATAAACCAAAGTTTGCAATTTTATTCCTATCTATTTTCTGAAGGTTTTTAATGAGGGGGTATATACATATATTATTTTCCTTGTTTTGTACATTTTATTTATAAAATGTTATTTGTTTTTCTGGCCTTTGATGTATTTTGGAGTGATAAAAATAAATATTCAAAATTCTGTCTGTAAAACCTTTGGCTCTAATATGTCAACAAAATTTTGAACCTGGCTTTATCAAATGTTCTGGTAATGTATGCAAATGAGTGCATATTTAATTTGGCCTTCTTTGCATATTTAAATAACGTTTCAGAAAACGTGTAATACAAAAAATGTTTGAAATTCTTAATTTAATCAATAATCTGGGGAAATAGGGTGATATGTATTAGTCAGATAAGTAAATTATTAATAATTAATTAATTTAAGTAATTTCTAGAATCGCTCAAACAGTTCACAAATATAAAGAGAACTCTTAACAAAGGCACTCTGAAATAATAGCTCGGACACAGTTCAATTCAGGTCATCCTCCATATCAGGAGTGTGTGTGTGTGGGAGACCTGAGGCTGTTGTGGGACGGGCATCCTGGCATCCTCAACAGAGCGTCTATCTCTCCTGGGCTGATTTCTGCCCTGAAGTGGACTAACAGGATTTCATAGACGGTGTCACACAGCCAATGATGCATCCCCTCCAGACACTGAGACCTGCTCACACAAGGAGAAAACCACTAAGCGGTTTTGAGGCCAGCTTTTCAGGCTTTTCATCAAATGAGCAAAACGCATACCCGCTCATCTCGTACACCCTCGCACATTATCTCAGCCCCTAAGCTAGTCTGAGAAAACCTCAGTCCACAGAGGCACACAGCTGGACAATTAGAATATTTTTGCCTTTCATAAATCACGTTGACACTGGTAGGTTTGTATCATGCCGAAAAGAAGAAATAGGCACAGAAGCTTTGCTAATAAGGACTTTTATGGCTTTGCAGACCGGATTTAGGGCTGATTTACTCTTGTGTAGGTTGAGAAGGTACAGGTAATGTGATTTGTGTGGGCTGGTGTGTATTGTGCTCTGCTAAGTGGTTCAGGAGTAGTTTGTAGACTGGGGAAACAGGACTGGGATAGGGAAAGTCCAAAGGGACGGTTTTCTGTGACAGCCCCTTGTCGCTGATCTAATATTAGTCTTTGTGTTAACTGAGCTCAGTGAAGTGAGAGGCTAAACACACAAGCACACACAATCCGAGTTATTGAAACAGGGCAGAGGGTGCAGCATTGAATCACTCAGGGGCTCATGTCCTGGGCTTTCATCCGCAACCTTACACAACACAAAAGCTTTCATTCTTATTGTATTTTTAAGATGTGCACATTGGCCCCAAAAATATTTGGACACTTAAGTCAAAGACCCCCTGTGGTGAAAATCAAGTTTTAATTTTGTTTCATTTTTAAAACTTTTAAAACCGCAGTGTACCAAAGACAGTCTCAAAAACGCAGTTTGAAACCGCCCCTGTTTCCTACTGTCATAAACATGTAACCAATCCGTCAACGTGTGGGGCAGGGCTTTTCTCCACTGACTTTCTATGATGTTCAGATGATGCTGATTGTTAGAAGGTGAACAGAAACATGGTTTGTGTAACATTATTATAAGCTGTTTAATAACGTAGTCAAGCCAAAGGCTAATCATATCAATTACCATTATTTGTCCCATGTTGTAGAGAGAGATACATAAAACACATTACCATTCGGATGCATCTAATTGTAGAGGAGCCTGTATAATTCACTCTTCCTCTTCTTCTGAATCAGTTTCTGGTTCAAACATACATGGCTGAATTAAACCAATATTTCCACTTGCCATTGTATAGCCTTTACTACGGTTTACCGAGTGGATCAGGTAGTACGAGCTGGTGTGATTCAGTGGAGGCTGGGCTAATTTGCATATTCATTAATCCACGTATGCTAAATGAAGCAGAGGTGTAGTTACATTCACTGTATTTTAAGGCATGAAGAAATGTTTAAAGGGGTGGTTGATTATGATTTCACTTTTTTAACTTTAGTTAGTGTGTAACGTTGCTGTTTCAGGATAAACAACATCTGCAAAGTTATGACGCTCAAAGTTCAATGCAAAGGGAGATATTTTTTATTTTAAAGAATTCGCTGTTTAAGGACTACAACATACTGCTGGTAGGAACTACAACGAGCTTCTTCCCGGGTTAGTGACATCACTAACCCTAAAATTTACATAAACCCCACCCCCCCCGAGAACACGCAACAAAAGGGGCGAGGCCATGTTGGGCTGCTTTAGAGAAGAGGAAGAGTTGTTATAGTAGAGTGTTGTTACCATGCCGTAATTTTACGCCGAACTGCTTCACAAACGAGGGTCAATTCAATGCTGGATTTGCACAAAAGATTAACATGATGGCACATGCTAGTCGATGAGTTGAATCAACTCCACAGCAACTAGCCTACATAACTTTATCCACTAACCATTCAGAAACATCCAGATGCATTCTAAAAGTTGTGACTTCTTCCTAAATCTCTCAATCAGTGTCCGACTACGGTTTGAACAATGTAAGGCTGAACACTGTTACTAACAATCGTCATTTTGGCTGCGTGAGATTCTCCAGTTTTGTTGTTGTTGAGCAACCGAAGCGCAAGCTTTTAAAGCTCTGCCCTCTTTTGGAAAGCGGGCTGGGAATTTAAATTTGCATTTAAAGGGACACACACAAAAACGGCATGTTTTTGCCCGTACCCAAATAGGGGCAAGTTTGACAAGCTATAATAAATGATCTGTGGGAAATTTTGAGCTGAAACTTCAGACACATTCTGCGGATGTCAGAGACTTGTAAAAGGGGAATTATAGGTCCCCTTTAAACAAATGCTACTTTGTTTAAAATTTTGCTAATGCAAAGAAGACACATTTTTAAGTTTAAGTATACAAATACTGTATGGGTCAACTGTCTCTTAATTGGGATGGGTTTGGATCATTGGGATGGGTTTAGATATCTAGATTTGTAGCTTTTTCATGTAAATCTGGTGGAATATGGTTGGTCTATGTTGGAATTTTTATATGTTTGACAGTGATATAAATAAGAGGGAAGTAATGATCCAAAAGCGCTCCTTCACAGCATAGAAAAGCAGCTGGACTGGCAAATGCCTCTACTGCGTCTTTATACCGCTGCTATATCATGTCAATCAGCGTGCATCATGTATGCGGCCCTTTGTGCACACACTATTCAATAATCAACATTTGTGCTTTGCATGTTTAATGATAAGGGATTATGATTCAAACATTAAAGATTAAAGATCTTAAAGTCATAACTTGGCTCTGTTTCTCACGTCTTCTGAAATATCCTTTTATAATTATAATTATCACTTCTCTAACTCTGTTTCGCTGTCATACTCTAGACAATTACCGGTCATAAAAAGGCACAATATATTTGAAATCATTTGCTTTTGAAGGCTTTGATTAAGTAGCCAAAAGAGAAAGATCTGTTTTCTTCCAGCTTTCACAAACAGGAGAGCTTTGAGCCAGCAGCCCCTCGCTCACGCTGAGCTTTGATGAAAGTCCTGTCAAAGCCAAGTAAAGATTTTACCTCTGAGAGACAGGAGGAATAGCTTGAAACGGATGGATCCGCTTCCAGACACAGCACACCCTAATGTTCATTAACTGAGAGAGTGAGAGACACGCAGAGACGCTGACCGGTCCTGCAGGAGCATGACTCTGAGGCAGGAGGAAGAGAGACATGACAGAGAGACAGACACGTGAACTGTTTGTGGAGTTTATGAGAATGTGTCAGAGAGAGACACTAAACCGTCCAACAACCATCACATTGACAGGGAGTCCAAAGCCATGTTGAAAATCTATATATTGTACATTTTTAAATATATAATATATTACTTTTATTTTATTTTATTATGATCCACTCTGTGTGAGTGTGTCGCTGGCTGACTGTTTTTTTGTGCAAGCTAGCTGCTACAGAGACACTAATTAACAAGCCCTGTTATTGAGATCACAGACATTTCTACATCTTAATTGCATCTTAATGACATTTCAGCTCAGATGTTGTAGTTGGAGCCAGATAGCATGACGGAAAGAGAGAGACAGTGGATTTGATTTTGATGGAAGAATAGCAGAGCTACAGTAACAAGCAGACCGGGGCCATATCTGACGGTGACTCTTCTATCCTGCGGTCAGCATTTGGAGGGGCGTGCAAAGCACTAATCACGACTAAAACCCCTCATCTTACTCGCTCCGAGCCTCAGTCCCAGTGGGAGCACGAACTTGATCCACACTCCTGCTCCAATAATTACAGCGTCATTCCCAGGTAGCAAACACTATCTCGCTCTTGCACAAGCTCCGGTAATCTGACACTCAGAGTTTATATTAATGTATTTCCGTTTTTCATCCGCAAGCCCCTTTAGTCTGTTAATCGGATATACTCGCAAATAAGGAAACCTGACAATGAGGTTTTGCATGTGTTTTGTCGACGCAGGCTGGGGTAGTTACCGGCAACAGATTTGCAAGAGTTTATATTTGGGTCCTGCTTATGGGTGCTGTATGGAAGGCCTTGAATTTAATTTGAGGTGGCAAACAGAATTCAAAATTGTGATTTTAAAATTTGCATTCAAGTAAGTAGATTAAAATAAATTGAAATTTTAAATAATATAACTGTGGTAAATGTAATTTTTAACTAGAAGAGTAAAGTTCGTCAAGGCAAACTTTGACTATTGCCTGTCTTAAAGTTATGCGATGGATGGATGGATAGATAAACATAAAGAATTGTATTTCTATATATATATTTCATTATATTTAAATAGATCTGTATTTATTTCATTAATCGTATTAATTATATAACTTTTGCAGCTGTAGCTCAAGCAGTAGAATGGGGGCTAGTAGGGGGGTATTGGTCTTTTTATTTTAAAGGAATGAAATAATTATAGGATTAAAATGGATTTAAGGGAATAAAGAAATATTAACGGTACATAAAATAAGTTCTAGGCCTAATTGTGAAGTAATTAATTTAAACTATTTGCAAATTCTATTTTATTTTAAAATATGCACACATTCACTGTGTCAAAAACGCAAAATGTTTCTTGTCTTGTCACATTCAGTCGTGAGTTACGTAAATTATAGCATATTTTCAATTCAAAACAGCGAAATTTCATAGAGTTGAGTAGTTTTTGTCGGTTGTTGAATATTTCTATCAGTCAGATATGAAATATTTAGCTACTTGCATCTTATCACACCCTCTTTCGCCGCTAAAACTAGAGAGTTGTATTGGAATTCGCGCTCGTCTTATGTGAACGGTAAGGCCCGCCTCCTTTGATTTGATTGGCCATCTCGATCATTTTGACATTGATGAGCGCAGTTAGAGCGCTGAGGCAGACCAGCCTAAAAATGTAACTTTCAAAACTTTTTGAAACAGAGCAGCATCAATTATATCAAATATTTGGGGGGGACAATTTGGCCATTTCTAATTATTGTGGAGGAACTTGTACCCGTCAATTTCTATGGTGGTTACGGCCCTGCTTCAACTTTTTCTCGGTAAACTGTCACTTTAAATTGTGAATTTCATGGAACTTTAGAGACTTTTCATATATTCTCTGCTTCTGAACTTCCACAGTCAACCTCTCCTCATCCATGTTTTATGTTTAACATGAGAAGTGGGATTTTCATACTGAGTTTTCAGTGTGGGCGAGGCTTCTCTGTGCAGTGCTTCAGTTTGATATTTTGTTATGTGATGCAATGACATTCATACATTTTTAAGTGTGGCTTAAGTTTCTAAATATTTTGGTGCCACTGTATATGTATTGTTCTGAACCATCTCATTTGTGTGCATCTTATCATTTTGGGCTGTTGATGATTCCACCCACTCGTGAATGTGTATCCGCAAACGTGCAGCAGATGGGCAGAAAGCGAGGGACCTTGATGAGAGAAAGGATGAGCGAATCAAATCTACCACAGCAAATATTTATTTACCAGATGAGCTCTCCTCATCCATCTCTCTCTGCTTTACAAGCAACGGCTACTTGCCTGCGTCCTTCACATGAGAATAACTGTGTGAGGAGAAGAGGGTGTGTTTGGGGGCACTGGGTTACAGAAGTAAGCCATGCATGAGACACAAATACAGGCAGTGTGTTATGAAGAGTCGATGTGTGTTTGTGGCTTGCAGACACAGTTCATATTATAGTATAAGTATTATACGTTTTTTTTATAATTAATTGTTAGATTGACATCCTTCATTTTTACATACAAAATGTATTTATCAGGACTATATGTATGTATATTTCAATCATGACAACTCGCGGAAGATTTTTAGCATGGTAATGGATATGACAATGTTTATGTATTTGGTCTTGGTGGAATAGATCTGCTACACTGCTACCGAATTGCTGCTGCTGTTGATTATTGCTGTTGTTGTAGATCATTGCTGCTGCTGCAGAGCAAGTACAGGAACTTGCTACTGCCAATACACCGATACGCTGCTGCGAGTAAGACATAGTACTGCTGCACAAATAGCATATATCAATAACCCATAGCAGATCTATACAGGTGGAGCTGGGGAAGGTGGAGGGTTATAGAGGAGGTCTGAAGCGCGTTGCAAACTGCTATAGTGAATGTAACCAGCCATTTAAATGTGTGAGCAACAAGCTCATTGGCTGCAGAAGTGACATGGACCCATCAGCTTGTGCCATCTAGAGTTTCATGACTGAATATATATATATATAGCATTGATTGATATGACAATAAAGCACTTAAGTCAAGTCAAGTCACCTTTATTTATATACCGCTTTTTACAATGCAGATTGTGTCAAAGCAGCTTTACAGTGATAAATGGTATATAATTTTGGCTGCACAGCAGCTCTTTAACAAAATGCTGTCAATGTATGCAGATGCAAAGCACTGTTGAATATCAAATGTCAAATGTTAAGCACCTAGAAATTAGTTACCATAATGCATTTTTTGTTTTTAGTTGTTTGTAATTCCATTATCTAAATGGTGGTTCTCATTAGATTCATGTATTTCAGTTAAACCTATTGCAGTAAAAAAAAAATTGTTTAATCAGTGCTGCAAAACCCATTGCCTTTTGGCAAAATTCACCATTGTGGCAAAATTCACTGTTTTGATTGCAAAAAATGTAATTTATGTGATTTGTGAAGGAGGTGTTTTTGGATGGAGGTTAAGAACACCAAAGAGTTTTTTTCTCTTCATTTAATTAGATATTTATTAGCCTATAAATCCACATAAATGTTTTTTTCTCGGTCGATCATGTGCTCGACTACAGTGGTGCAAGAACAGGCACTCAGGGACCAGAGGATCACATAGAATAAATGTAAGTCTAATATCTATTCAAATGCTACATCTATCCAGAAATAATTTGCAGTTGCCCCTTTTTGGTGAAATATAACCAGGACATGTTTTTTCGAGAGATTCACCCACCAAGCAGTTACTTGGCAATAGGCAAAAAAGTTGACTTCAGGTGGGGCGCTTGGCTCGTAACAGAGGTAAACGACTACATAGTTTGACAAACTGAGGAAAAAGACCCAGACAGGAAGTAGAAAAAATGTCCAGTGAACAGTCCAGACAGAACGATCAGTACAGACTTTACTATGCGCCATGGTGTTGTATTGGCCACTTTAGAGAGCTCAGTCTGAATGAGAGGTTAGAAGGTGAATCAGGTGGAGGGGTTTAGAAGTGCTAGTGTGTGTGTGTGTGTGTGTGTACAAAAAGACAAAAATGTGCCTGTGTTCTATTAATAATACCTGTCCTAAATATGTCTGCTTCCAGACAGCCAGCTTCCCATACAACAGCCTCTACTCTCTTTTTTCCTCCTCTCTTCTCCTCGCATATTCATTCTCTCTCGTTTTTCTCACTCATAATTTATGTGCTCCTGTCTCATGTTTATCCTGCATTTAAATTTCACACAGAGGAGAGGCGGCAGCAGTGCGCTAGTCAATAGATGTGCTAACACTTAACGACCCCTGCCGAAGCAAACAAAAACAGATCGTTGGCTCTTCAAACAGCTCCTCAGAGATCCACCTCACTGGAATGCTTGTCATTGTCCTACAAAGTGAAGGAAGGAAGCCAAGGACAATTTGTAGCAGCATTTCTTAAGAGTGTGCTTTACTGGACATGGAGGCTCAGTAATGTCCTCCAGTCACTATTTTTGAAAGTTTCATAGTAAAAAGTCATTTAGCAGACACTTAAATTCTTGCTTTCAGAGTCTAATGTTTTACACATCAGCCAATGACTAGTGAATTAATAAATATTTATTAAGTATTTCTTGCTGGCCATGAAACTGTTTTGTATGATATTAAATTACATTTAGATTTGTTTTTGTACTTAGCTGTTGTTTCTTGCATATTGGTAACAAACAGCACAAGTTATTGCATCACTTGCAGCATCAAATGCAAGTCTCCTCTCAAGCTGCGTCTGAATATCTGTATTTTTACAGTATACTTATTCAACTCTTGAAATATGCACTTCTGTCATGACAACTCTGGCATGGTAATGGGTATGACAATGTTGTATGTTTGGTCTTGGCGGAATAGATTTAAGACACACTGCTGCTGTACAATATAGTATACGTGAATTACCCATAGCAGATCTATACAGGTAGAGCTAGGGAAGCTGGAGGGTTTCTGAAGCACGTTGCACTACTAAGGCAAATGCTACCAAAGTATTTTAAAGGTTGAGCACGCGTTCTCATTGGCTTCTAATACAGCAGGAACCAATCAGCTGTGCCCTATAGATAATGATGTGATTATGAGCAAGTTGAGTTAAAGGACATATTAGCCTGCGCCATCTAGAGTTTCATGGCAGAACTTTTGTATTTTTAGGAATGCGGGCCAATGTAAAGGCTGATTTATACTTCTGCATCGAGTGTATGCCGTAGCTACGGCGTAGGCTGTTTGTACCACGCGTAGCCTGACGTGCACCTCTTCAAAAATGTAACAACGCGTCAGTTCTACGCGGACCGCAAGCACTGTGATTGGTCTGCTAGAACCCCTCCCTCGGGTCAAAAAACTGGTGCGGAGCAGTAGAAGATCGAGCGTTTTCAACTTCCATAGGAATGAAAAACGCTCTGTTTCGGGGGACACATTCAGTCAAACTGCAACAAAAGCCATTACCTATTTGCCGCTTCTCTGCCGCTTCTATTTGTAAGCTTCTCTGACAACGTACATTACAAGCTGCTGCTTCTTCGGCTTTTGCCTTGATACTCAACATGACTGCGGACACTGACTACTAGTGGTCTGCATGCACGTTGACGCGGACAACGACGCAGAAGTAAGTTAAATGAAAACAGACGCATAGCCTATGGCACAGAGGTGCCGGTGAAGGTCCGACGCAGAAGTATAAATCAGCCTTAAGAGTTTTGGGTTACTGGCCTTATTGAGTCAGTGCTATATCTCATATTTTCTGATCATGTACGTCCATTTTATTTTTGTGCTTTTCTACGACACTTGGTTATAAATTCTGTAAACCATTTAAACTTGTAAGCTAGGTAAAATGTTCTAGCATGCTGACATAGATGAGGCTTTGTCGAAATTGCAAGAAAGGTAGAATCAGTTAGAACGTGTAATGCACTGTATGCCATCATTTTCCAGCAGACATGTTTATGTATTTATTGCAGTTTCCAAATGAGAGAGAACTGTATAATTTAATAACTGTTTATTTATCGTTTCTCATAATGTATTAATTTATTTGTGAAAAATCTACATTTTTGAACAGAATTCTTTAGAAATATTAAATAATAAATGTAAAAAGTATATATTTAAAAGTGTACATTTAAAATTATAAATGTAAAAAAAAAATAATAATAATAATAATGATCATTTTTATATCTTTAATTTTTATTGAGGTTAGTGAGAATGTTGGCAGGACGGTTAAAAAAAAATCTCATTGGTCCATAATACTGCTCCACATAAAAACATATGTTTAGTCTTGATTGGCTGTTATTGTGTCCCATTGTCAGTATTTTTGCTTCCAATGTAAGCAGACACATTTCTGAGAGGTTTTGCTGAGGAAGTACCATTGAGATGAATGGGAATGCTAACATGCTAACAGACAGCTTTTTCCAGAATTTTTTAGACATCATTGGTTATGGCACTGTGTTAAAGGGTTGGTTCACCCAAAAATTTAAATTCTGTCTTTAATTACTCACCCTCATGTCGTTCCACATGCTCCGGACCACTGATTCCAAACAAAAGATTTGTAAAGCTTCGAAGCTTCATGAAGCAGTGTTTTAAAATCACCCTTTACTATATATTGTTGAATAAAGTCGTTATTTTGTATTTTTTTTTGGCGCACAAAAAGTATTCTCGTCGCTTCATAACATTAAGGTTGAACTACTGTAGTCACATGAACTGTTTTAAATGTCTTTAGTACCTTTCTGGGTATTTGAAAGTCTAAATTAACTTGCTCTCAATGCAGGCCTCACAAGCCATCCGATTTTATCAAAAATATCTTAATTTGTGTTCTGAAGATGAATGAAGGTTTTACGGGTGTGGAACGACATGAGGGTGAGTAATTGACAGAATTTTCATTTTTGGGTGAACTAACCCTTTAAGTACCCAGTTTAGTGGCTTTCTAAATGGTGATAGCTCATGGATTACCTCTTGCAAAATTTAAATCTACTGTATAATCTTTTAGTTACTTACTACTTTTACTACTTAGAGCAAACCATAGCTATTAACCTTAGCATGGAGCTTGACCCTCTACCATCAGTGAAGGTTTTATGTTAATCATTGTCCAGCGCTCTGTTGTCTCTGAAGGTTATTCTAGATGTTTTTCGAGACTGCACAGAGTGCATCAGTTTACAGCTAGCGGGAGCCCACTTAACTGGAGGCATGGATGTCTGAGTGACATTTCCGCTTGAGAGTGATTGATCTGCCAAATGTGTGGACCCGTCATTTTACTTGCGGCCTGAAGATTTGAATTGCAATAGGGTGGTCATCAAGGTCATTGATTGGTTGATTTTGTTGTTTGTCAGATTCACAGAAGCAGACACTTTGGTGATGGGAGATGTGACATATGGGGCCTGCTGCGTGGACGACTTCACTGCGCGTGCTTTGGGAGCCGACTTCATGGTGCATTATGGGCACAGTTGTCTCAGTGAGTTGCACACACAATCATTATTCATATGTGAATTAAAGGGGTAGTTAACCTAAAATGTAACATTCTGTCATCATTTTCTCACCCTCTTTCCAAACCCATATGACTTACTTTCTTCTGTGGAATGCAAACTTTTATGATACTTATTTTGGTGCGTTTTTGTTATTCTTCACAGCTTGGTCACCATTCACCTTAACTAAAACTACTAAAAATAGTTTTCAGTAATTGAAATAAAGCTGAAATACATAAATATAAGATGAAAAACCTAAACTTGTCAGTTAGTTGTCAAGGCAACATTTCTAATATTCAAGCACTAAAATTACTAAAACTGAAATTTAAATAAATGACTAAAAATGACAAAAGCACATAACAAAATTACTCAAATTTAAAATTAAACACTAAAATGAAAGCTTAAAATATATTTTTTTTTATAATATAATAATACATATATAATACTAAAATAACACTGGTACGGAAAAGGGCATGTGAACTTCTTTTGTGTTCCACAGAAGAAAAAAGAAAAAAAATCAGCTTTGGATTCTTCATAGTTGGGTATTATAACTATTCCTTTAACATATTTATAGACTACACACCCTCAAATTAATTTTCTTAAAAGAAGGTGTCTCATGTTTCCCCATCACCTATCGTCTTTCTATGTTCCTACAATTTCTCGTGAGCATGTTTCAAGGTCTTTCATTGACGGATAACTGCTTGTTTGAAAATATAATTGAGAAAGAGACCAAGAAAGTTCCAGGGGAGTCTCTAAGAGCAAAGGTTGGAGACCGTTGGCCGTGGTAAGGAGAAGTGGAGATGTATAGATTTTACTCTTGAAGTGCTTTGCAAAGCTGCTCTCAATAGCTCAGTGTGGTAGCCGTTCCAAGTCGTGATGTGTAAGGGATAGCAGATGTTTTGAATGGTCCTGCCTGCACGTGTACTCAGCAGATCAATAGTGAACATGCATTAAGGGTGTCCTTTGAAAGGCCTGGATGTGCCAGCCTAGAGGAGGCCGCTCCTTCATCCCCCGCTGCCCGCCCGTCAGCAGCACAACATACAGTAGAGGAAATGCTAAATCAATAGGGCCAATATATCTCCAGCAGAACAATCAGACCTCTCCCAAATACCAGAGCCGGCCAAGGGAATATTAATCCTACATCTGAGGGCCGAAGCCTCCTGGAAATATATGTATAGACACAGTACATTATTACACTATTATTCTTGCTATGCTGTGTTCAGGCCCATTGTTGGCGTGTTGCTATTTTGAGGCAACTGAAAATGACTGCGCCACTGACCAACAAAAACCTGGTCTAAAGTCAATGCCGCAGTATTTTTTTTCAGCAGCACACAAACATGCCAAATATTAAAAATAAAAGGATTGAAAGGAAAAGATTATTATTGTGTACATAAAGATAAATATGTCTACTAGAGTTGTCAAAAGTACCGACTTCGGTACCACGTTGGTACTGAAATTTTAAAAATGTGATGCTTTGGGCGCTGTTAAGCTGATTCGTAAACACCTCTTATTGGCCATTGTGTTCATGCGCTCATCAGATATGTCTGTGATTGGCTTCAATGATCAACGGTTCAAAAACATTGTAAATAGTCATCAATGACGCTCTTCACCAAGCGCTTACACAGGTACACATGGGAGCGTTTGAAAGCAGGCATCTATCGTGGACCAGTCCACTGATACACACCTGCTTTCAAACGCTCCCACTTTCAAAACACTTTTAAATTCAAACACTTCCGTGTGCTTTCAAACACTCCTGTGCGTTGATCATTGTAGCCAATCACAGACATATCCGATGAGCGCGTCAACACAATGGCTGTGTTTACAAATCCGCTCAAAGCGTCACATTTTTACATTTTCAGTACCGATTGGTACCGAAGTCGGTACTTTTGACAACTCTAATGCCTACATGTCATAATGGATAGTCATTGCCTGTATCAAAATTACCTATTCGCAGTAATGACGAATGAAATTGGCTAATTATTTGACCAATCGTGGCAATACACACATGTATTTAAACTGACTTGTCAGGTTGAGGGTGTCTATATTCCGCCATGGTGCAAGCGCATCTGCATTTTAAAAGGAATGGGAGATGACTTTTTTTTTTGGCTGGGTAGTGTATATACACATATATTTATACAGTTTTTATTAAATATATATTGAAAGCAATAGCTGTACATTTTATAAACACACAAAGCTGCAGACCTCTGGCATTTTGCACATTATTGAGCGTATTTCTCCATGCCACTTGACACATGCTCCTGTATCTGTGCATTCTTTCATGTTTTCCAACTTTATGAAGCTCCTCAATCATATCTGCGTATATTTCAGCCCTTTAAAAAAATAGAGAAGGGAAGGAGGTGAGGGGATGGAGACGGTGACTGAATTCATGACTATTGACAAAAGCTGTAATTGCAGTGAGTAAGTGCTCTCAGTCTGCCGTGCTAATTGGATAAGAGAAATGGATCGATTCCACTTAACTTCAACCCCCCCCGGCCCCTCCACGTCTTTTTCTTTCGTTTTCTAGCACCTGCGGAAAGAGGTTATTGCCACTTGTGTGTTTCATGTGTGTATGAAAATAGCCCTGCATATATGTGCATTTTGACAGTGCCCCACTTAAATGCGAAACTTTGCAAAAATGAAACTTTATTGCCACAGTCAGTAAAATCTTTCTCCCACCTCTCTGTTTCTTTCTCTCTCTCTCTCCTCAGCCATGTACATCACTTCTTCTAGTTTCTAACCATGAATGTTGTTCATGATGTTTATTCAGTAGCTCTGTTCTAAAACCTTTTTAGCTGACTCACTGCTTATTGTCTATATAAGCAGCTGCCTTCTAAGGGATCATCCTAACTGCCATGGAAACTCATAATTGTCAGATTTGGACGCTCTGCATAGGTAACAACTTTACAACCAGCAAGCAAGAAGCTTGACACACAATACAGTAGATTTTGATGTTAGCATGTTGCTAAGCTAACAGCACAGTACTCTAAAGCCTCGTTCAGACTGTCAGTCTAAATCATACCAACGCAGATATTCTGGAAAACGAAAGAACAACACAGGACACACAAATCGGATCTGAACAGTTGTGATACAATATAGTATCTCATTAATTAAGATTAGATTCTAATCGGATACACAAATAATCGGAATTAGACTGACAGTGTGAATGTGGCCTAAAAGCATAACACAAAGCACACTAACATTTTTAACAATCCTTTTCAGTACTGAATGAAATACAAGTTTGTAATCAACATTTCTCTCACCTTGTCCATCTTTTCCTTAGCTTTTCGCTGTGCATTCTGGGATTTCCTTCCCCATCAACACACATGTGATGCTGTCTTTAAATAATTAATAAGAGACAGTATAATTATGTTTCTAACACGTTCCATGTCGGGTGTTAGAACAACACTCAGCATGATTTTGAATGTTCACCAGTTGTCCTTTTTAAAATGTATACAGGTATGACACTTAAAGAGATGGTTCACCCAAAAAAATTAAAATTCTGTCATCGTTTCTCTGTCATGTCCAGGGCTTGACATTAACTTTTTTGCTCACCAGCCACTGCATTTTCACTGGCCACAATTTTGCTGTTGGGAAATTACATCTTATATGATTAAAGTTGACTTTGGCATGCTTAAATTACTTGATTTTGAGTCATTTTACTTGATTTAGAAGATTTGAAACCCTTTCAAATGCAGAGTGACCACCCAAATCAAGACTACATTGTATATCAGCTGGTATGTACAGGTGGGCAAGAGGTGGGCAAGGGGTGGGCAATATGAGCATAGGCTAATATGAGAAATTTTTATAAGTTATTTTTGTTAGGCTATATAAAAGCAAATTAGCAACAAAGAAGCAAATTAGCAAATTACAAAAACATACAGTAGGTTTATTTAACATGTATACATTTATTTAACATCTTTTGTTGTTTGATTAACATTAATGACAGACATGTATTTAATTGGGCTGCTGAATGCATGGACGTAATATACTGACACATATCCAGTTATTACCCACCTGTTTACGCCCACTTAAGCCATAACCGACTGTATTCACGCGAGATACTCCACACGGACATTTTGACATCTGTGTGTGCGTGTATTTGACTATTCAGGCGCAAGGAGATCTGATCGCGCGTGCGACAGAGAGAGCGAGAGCGCACGTACGCGAGAGAGCGCTTCTGTTGTGTGTCATTCAGCGCAATTCCGCCTATCCCGCCTTCACTAACAGCAAGTTAATCAATAAAGAATTGTAATTGAATTGTAATTTTGTGATACGACGATCTTGGCATTTCATTTGGCTGTAGGCTGAAATTATATTCAACCCGCCAAAGTGGCTAGTGGGAGTGGCTGTCTTACCCGCCACAGCTGATATCAATCCGCATTTGGCAGGTTGGCGGGTGTTAATGTCAAGCCCTGGTCATGTCATACTGTCTTTCTACTGCAAAACACAAAAGAAGATCCTTTTGAAGAATGTTGGTAACCCAACTATTTTGGTTACCATTGATTTACATTGTATGGACAAAAAAAAAAAAAAACAGCACTGAGACAGAATATCCATTTTTGGGTGAACTATCCCTTTAAAATATGCCGTGCTTTCCGGAGTATGTACTCTTTCATAGACATCTCATCAACGAGTGCTTACTGAGAACCCTCTGTTGATCTTCTTGCTTTGAGCATTGTAATTTTACTTCCTCTCTTCCCACTTGCTTTACTGTCTTGTCATCTGTTCTTGCATAGTTAAATGGGCTCCATGTTTAAAACACTCCCTAAAGGTGGCATTTGCCTAATAGCAGTGAAATGGCCATTAGAGCAGTGGCTTTAAAGAGAATGCTACAAGAAGAGCAGCAATTATGACCATCAGCAGTAAATGATAATGTAGATGGAAGAAGACTGAAGCCCGCCTCCCTCTTTCAGCTCTGCTGTCTTTTAAATGGGGTGTGAAATGAATGGCATTAATAGCAATTGTGAGATTTTTCTCTTTTCTTTAGTTACTGTCATCCGTAGATCTGAGGTAGGCTGAGTAACACAAACTTTTGAGTTTTCAACATAATTTTGTAAGTGCAGTTTCTTTATGACAAATTGTTTGCAATGAATGACAGTTCCTACATGGCGGATAGTAATCATTCTACACATATCCATACTTACACAGTAGAACGAAGATTGAGAATTGCTTTATTGATGAAATGAACTAATTTAATAATTGATCATCATTACAAAGGAACTGAATCAACTCTGAACTGACATCAACAGCCAAAATGCATCATTTTCCTGTTATCACTGTAAAGCTGCTTTGAAACAATCTGTATTGTATAGAGCGCTATATAAATAAAGGTGACTTAAATGGACTTGTTCATCAAATGCAGCACATACTCTGACGGTATGTGATTTCAGATGCGTCTTAATGGGATAGTTCATTTTAAAATGCTGAAATTCTGTCATTATTTACTGAACCTCATTTCATTCCAAGCCTGAATTCTTTCTTACTCTTTCGTACTCAGAATTTTTTGAAAAATGTCTTTGTTTTTTTTTCTTTCAATTGAAAGTCATTGAGACCCAATATTGTTTTTGCTTTTATTATGTAGACAAAAACAGTTCTTCTCTTGTGTTCTTCTGTTATGATGATGATTTTAAGGCATTCTTGTGCCAGTTTTATCAGCCAGGTGAAAATCGTCGGTTGGTGCATTCAAGAAATATCGGAAAGATCGTATTTTACAAGTTTGATGCACGTGAATGCCACACCACATTGCTGTACATGAGTGGGGACACGCAAGATTTCCATGTTGGGCACATCAGTAAAAAAACTCAATAAACGAAATGGACAGTGTTTATATTGACCACAAATTTGTTCAGAAGAATGTAATGATTTTTTTTCTTTTTTCTTTTTTTGAAAGTACATAGTTCAGTTTACATCTTCAAAAAAAGAATGAAAACATAAAAAAGCCAAAACTCACCTGATGCACATTCTTTGTTAATTATTTTGTAGAAGTAGAGTTAAAAATCTTACTGTTTTTTTTTTTTTTTTTTTTTTTTGTAGACACGGTACAGTGCCATCTTGCTCAGAGCAAAGTTATTTTAACACATCTGTCATTGTAATTATAGCTTCCCAACTTGATTTAAAGAATTTCAACCAAAAATGAAAATTCTATCATCACTTACTCACCCTCATGTTGTTCCAAATCCATAAGACTTCTGTTCATCTTCAGAACACAAATGAAGACATTTGTAATGAAATCTGAATTTCTGTCCCTCCATAGACAGCTACGCAAGTACCACTTTGACACTTCAAAAAGTTCAAAAAGAGATCGTAAAATTAATCCATATGGATTGAGTGGTTTAGTCAAAATTTTCTGAAGAGAATCGATCGCTTTATACGCTGAACAGATTTACTTTAGGCTTTTATTCACATATAAACATTGATCAGCGAACATAAGCAGAAGCTCAACCGAACCTGTTTTTTTTTGTGAGAACAAACCTCATTGGTTCTTGCGGAAGCTCAAACGTGCTAAGTAACCTCATTGGTTCTCGCACGTCATGCAAACATGCTTGAGCTTCTGTTTACCACAAATGATGTGTGAGTTGATGAATGTTTATATGTGAATAAAATCCTAAATTAAATCTGTTTAGCATATAAAGCGATCGTGTCTCTTCGGAAAATTTGGACTAAACCACTCAATTCATATGGATTAGTTTTACCATCTCTTTATGATCTTTTTGAAGCATCAAAGTGGTAGTTGCGTAGCTGTCAATGAAATGGAGGGACAAAAATCGCTCAGATTTCAATAAAAATGTCTTTATTTGTGTTTCAAAGATGGACGAGTCTTACGGGTTTGGAACGACATGAGGGTGAGTAATTAATGACAGAATTTTCAGTTTTGGGTGAACTAACCGTTTAAGGGATCATTCGTGTCTGTAGCACAAACAATGTTAAACGGCAAATTTCGATTTTTACAGAAAAAAATAGACAGTCTACCTACGAATGGAATAATAATTCAAATGTGTGTTGTGTGAAGTATGCTAATGTTGTTTGTGTCTTCAGTCCCCATAGACTCGACTGAGGGCATCAAGATGCTGTACGTGTTTGTGGACATCCAGATTGACACTGCCCACTTCCTGGACACGCTCAGGTTTAACTTCCCTCCTGGCCATTCGCTCGCCCTCGTCAGCACCATCCAGTTTGTGGCTGCTTTGCAGGTGACCTTTGAACCCCCGATTCTTACTCAATGATAACCATTCCCTGCGGTTAAAGATGTTCTCTGATTCGTTTACTGTCTCTTTCTCTCTATCACTTACCTTCCTGCTTCAAGGTCTCTGACAGTATATACGGCTGCCCATGTGTGTGTGTTTGCTCCTATAACAGTGTGTGTTTGTGTATGTGGGTGTGAAATGCAGTTAAAGTTATTTTGAACTGCACAAGAGGAGGAATTATCAGAAGTCATGTTGCACTCAGCACTCCACCTTACATAAGTGTGAGATTTTCTTCCCTTCCTCTTTTTTTTCCTGTTTCGCTCTCTCCTCCTCGCTGTCGGTTTCACCCTCCTGCCTAAAAATGACCCATGTTATTTCTGGAAATAGCACGGCCTGTGTATCGTGTGTGTAGGCCCGTTCCTGTGCTCTGGGTGGGTGCTGGGGGTCAGAGGGGTGCGAATGCAAGTGTTTTTGTTAATCTCTCTGCTCATCAAAAACAAAATCTTAACCGTTAAGTCTCCACCCCCGTTGCATTACTGCAGCTTTTTTGCTTTAATTTATTTGGCACAATTGCTTTGCTTCCTTTTTGTTGGAAAGAAAAACCTGTAGGTGTTGGGAGATGTGCTGGATGACTCTTCCTCTGATTGTATCTGTCTCTCCTACCTCTTTTCCAAAGAAAAGGTGTCATTGCACGTTCCGGAGCCGGTGCTCAGCTAGAACTGCAAACTTCTGTCAGAAACAGACCATGTTCCCACTGACTATATTACAGCATAACCTGGCCACAAACAAACACTGTGGCATCAGGAGCTTTTCATGTTTATGTATATAACGAATAAGGGTGTGTTCACACTTGTCATGTTTGGTTCGATTAAAACAAACCCTGGTGCGATTGCTCTGTTAGTGCGGTTCATTTGAACATGTGTGAACGCTGCCATCCGAACCCTGGTGCGCACCAAACAAGCGGACCGAGACTGCTGAAAAGATGGGTCTCGGTCCGCTTCCAAATGAACTCTGGTGCGGTTTGAATGATATATGAACGCAACACAGACCAAAGACATGTAAACAAACCAAAAACAGGAAGATGAGACCCTAAAAAGGACAGAATCCTCGCGTACATCGGTTTTTCTCATCATGGTCGCGAGTTTGCCCATGACAGGCATCAGACGCGCGCCTCCACGCAGCAGATCGTTTGTGTGTGTGACGGAGGGATTCCCGCCACTGTTTTGACTCCTTTACACATTTTATAACTCTTCACAAGTTCCCAGCTGGCCAAAATACCATCAAATGCAGGCTACGCACACACAACAAGAGCATTTACCTCAGCACACAGCATTGTTTTGGATGTTCGGTAAGTTCCGCCTCAAAACAGGCAATATGTCATAAAATTCGACCAATCAGGTTGTGAACGTATCCCTATGCCTTTAGGTTTGGTATCTTTTGGTTCGGTGATAAAATTGCCAATCTGAACGCAAGTCGAACTACAAGTGTGAACGCATCCTAAAATTACAATATACAATATTGTTCAAATGTACTTTTTTTTTTTTTTTTTTGTATTATACTTTCATTTATACACATTAAATTGCTCAAAAGTGGCAGTACAGACATTTTTTTGTTAGAAAAGATTTTTATTTCAAATGAATGTTGCTTTTATTCTTTTGAACTTTCTATTCATTAAAATAATCCTGAAAAAATACATGATGATTTAAAGAAAAAAAAAATCATAGTAATAAAAAATGTCTGAAGGATCATGTGACACTGAAGTCTGAAGTAATGATGCTGAAAATTCAACTTTGCCATCATAGGAATAAATTAAACTGCGTTTCCTCCGAAATTACCCGGAACAATTTGTCCAAGGAACTTTTTCCCCCCCAGACCTATTGCTAGCTGCGTTTCCATAGCGGTCTAAAGTACTGTGAAGATAGTCCGGTGACGTAGGACTGCGCACGACTTTCTAGTTCCCGCTGGATTTCGTCCTCCGCAAATAAGCTTAATAAAGCCTGAACCTCATCGTCAGTCCATCAGTCATATTTTTTTAAACTCCATTGTTGATTTGAATAGCAAGCAACTCTTACTGCAACAGACTTTAAAAAAAACAATGGTTGAAATAAAATGCTGCATGGAGTCAACCAATCAAAATGCTGCGTAAACTCAACCAATCAGCATGTTCACCTGGTTCCTGCAAGTCCCACTCCCGAAAGTTCCGGAGCTTTGAAAAAGTACTACCTAGCAAGCAGGTACTTTCAGAGGGGGAATTTTTTACCCGGAACTTCATTTAGACCCTGGTTCCTGCGGTCGAAACACACCGAGTACCACCCCAAAGTCCCTAGTTCCTGGGTAAAGTTCTTGCGGTGGAAAACGCGTCTTTATATTTTAAAAATGTAATAAAATAGTAAGCATTTTCACAATATTGCTGTTTGTCTGTATTTTCGATCAAAGAAATGCAGCTTTTGTGAGCATAAGACACTTTCAAAAACATTTAAACAAGACCCCAAATATTTGAATGGTAGTGCATTTAATATATTACGGCAGCTTTGATATTCAGTAATATGCAGTATATTCAGCATGAAAAAAGAAGTTAATACAGAGGCTTCCAAAATTTGTCCAGTTTGTTCTCCAGCAAAATATTGTTCCAAAAGAACCCAAAGATAAGACTGCCTTTTTCGTTAACTTCATTTGGTGCAAATATTATCCTGCCTTCGGGCGTCTGACATTAGTGATTCCTGGTTCAATACCCGCTGGTATAAGGGATGGATGCGGAGCCTTTTTTCCATCCCAGAACTGCCTTTTCAGGAAAGATAAAAACATGTGGAGAGATTTCAGATTGGACACACCTTGTTGGTTGAAAATTTGCTTCCTTGGTCTCAGCATCCCTTTTCTTTCTCTTCTCAGGCAGCCAGTGCAGAGCTGAAGCCAGATTACGAAGTGTTGGTGCCTCAGTGTCGGCCGCTTTCTCCTGGGGAGATCCTTGGGTGCACCTCACCTCGTCTGGGGAAGCATGTCAATGCCGTCATGTAAGGAAAAAAACTCTAGCCCATGTTGAGTATGTGTAGTAGCACTATGTTTGAATGAGAGTGTGTGTGTGTGGTCCTGGTATACCCTACAATATATTATATTATATGATACAATATATTATATGATATTATTACCAGAAATGTTTAACCTTGTGGGGACATTTTTTTTTTTTTTTTGGTCCCCATGAGGAAAACGGCTTATAAATCACACTAAATGATGTTTTTTGATAAGCTTTCTGTGAGGGTTGTGTTTAGGGGTAGGGTTAAGGGATAGAATATACAATTTGCACATCATTATGTCTATGGAAAGTCTCCATAAAATATGGAATGTCTACTTATATATTTTTATTATGTTTTAAACCATGTGATGAAATTAAAAAGGTGCTCAAGGTTGTGCTTTATTTTTGATAAATTGTAGTTAAAGTTGAAAGAGTGTGAACACTGAGTCTAACACGCTCTATTCACAGCATGGCCTTTTATATAAATGAAATTTTCTTACTTTCTATTCACAAATTCACTAATTCATGTTATTGTTACAAAAAAAAAAAAAAAAGAAAAAAAAAAATTATAGGCTTTCATCAAAATAACCTTCACTTCCTTTGAAACAACTTTCCAGATGATGTGACTAAGGCCTCATGGACAGGAAAAATAATACTAACCAATAATATGATTTTCTACAATCCAGTTAAATCTTTATGGATAGCATCAAGACCCTCCTTACATTTTTACCTACTGAATATTGTTTCTCTATGAAATGTCACATTGCGTAAGTTAAATGCGTTGTGAATGCAGTTTCATGCTGTCATTAATGAGGAGCATGTCAAGTGTTGTTGTAACACAGAGATGAGACATTAAGCAGCAGGTGTGTGTGTGTGTGTGTGTGTGTGCGTGTGCGTGTGTGTGTGTGTGTGATCTATTATTCTCTGTATCACACAGCGGCCGTGAGCAGCAAGCTCTGCTTTTGTGAGATAGAGGGAAACCTCCTGTCTGTGTGTGTCTACACACTGAAAAGGTGTGTGTGTGTTTGTGTTTTCTGCCTCTTAATCCAGCATGCAGAGTCTTTGATGAATGTTAGTGTGTGTTTCAAGAGAGCGGAAGGAGGAGAATTGATGTGTGTTTTCTTTAATTTTCACCCATCACCTCTTCATCAGGGCATCTGTCAACATTAGACACACAAAAGTGGCCCTGTCACTGACCCCCAAAATGACATGGTTATTATGCAAATAGCCTTTCATAGATCATTTACTTTTTGCCCTCACCCTCTGCAAATTAAAAACTTTCTCTGACAACCACAGTGTAGTAATGTGATGTTATATTGCAAAGCCAAATCACCACCATATAATTAACAGCTTATTAAGCTTATACAGAGCCTGACTTTCGCATAAGAAGTAATATGTTGGCCGAGAATCTGAATAAAGTCCTACAGAGAAGATGATTGCAGCATTGTGCTGAAAAATTACACAGGTCTTTGACCGGTTGGCACCTTCATGAAGTCTCTGTTAAGTTGGGCGGATTATAAAACTCTCTGTATTTAATAAAATTTGACGAATGCTACAGGTCTTCACACAGACCTCTGGTTTCCACTTGGGATTTCTTTTGAAACAAGAGGCAACTCCGTCTCATTGCTGAAGGCATAATGAACTGAACTGTGGGTTGAATGGGTCGGTGCTGTGAAAAGCAGTTTTTAGACCTGCAAATTGGGCCATTTCTAATCTTGTATTCTCAGTAGTGCCATCTCTATGAAATGCATCAATTTGTGGCCGTTTAAGTTATACCATTAAAAGCTGAGCCGGGGAACCTCTTAGAATTTAATGTCTCTGCCATAAATGCAATATTTGTAATAGAGGCCCTTGAAGGAGACAGTGCGGTAATCCGGGAAAGCTGGTGTGTTTAATTACAGCAACATATAAAGGAATGCGAAAAATATGTGGAGGGGGAGTTTTTTTGGTGAATGACTGTGTCCGACAGCTAAAAATGCTGCCTTTGCAGGTAGTGCAGTATAAGGACGTAGGAAGGCATCAGTTTTTGGCATCATTTCACTGTGATATCACATATTTCTCACGGTGTAGACGGTGTTATTTTAATTAGTTCTTTTAACAACTGTCATTTTATTTGAAGGCTATTGTACTGTATATGGGGCAATTTTAAAAATTTAGTTATTCAGTATTGGCCGATGCTGCGTGTGCTGCTAATGCAGGAGCCGGCCAATAATGAGCCGGCGTTCTGACGTAGAACACGGAAGCTCTCTACAGTGTTCACTGCGTAGCAGACTGACAGGGAAGAGGAAAAATTGTTGAAGTCGTTATTTTTATGTTTTTGCACACAAAAAAAGTATTTTCGACGCGTCATAATATTAAGGTTGAACCACTGTAGTCACGTTGACTATTTTAACGATGTCTTTACTACTTCTCTGGATCTTGAATGTGGTCATTTCGTTGCTTTCTATGGGAGATTAAAAAAAACCTCTCTGATTTCATCAAAAATATCTTAATTTGTGTTCCAAAGATGAACGAAGGTCTTACGGGTTTGGAACGACATGAGGGTGAGTAATTAATAACAAATTTCATTTTTGAGTGAACTAACCCTTTAATCCAGCAGGTACAACAAGACAGCATGGCAGCAAAACAGTTTTTTTATGTTTGAGGGACAAGGAGAATGAACGCTAAAGAGTTTTTCTGTCACTGTGTGTGTGCGAGAGTGAAGTATGGCAGGTTTAGCCTTTGCTCCAGTGGGCCCAGGGGGATCCCACCCACAGTATGTTCCATAGCGTTTCATAAACGTGTCTTAATTAGCCTTTCTAATTGTGGCTGCGTTCCCCAGGGCATCCATCAGGTTTGCCAGCTTAATCTATACTCCCATTACCTGTGGCAGGTCTTCTCCTGACTGCCCGGCCAAGGATAATTAGTGTGTTGAGTTCTGTTTGCGTGCTGTCCGCGTCATGACCTAATCATATCACGCAGGTTTATTTGTGGAGTATCTGGATTGTAGCCCATCAGCCTCCGTGTCTGTGACTCGCTATCCGGCTGGTTAATGTTGCCGTGACTTGGAAGTGAGTAGGTCTTGCCCAGATTGCTTGATGAATGTTAGAAGGGTGCTGCTCTGGTTAGTGAGTCCTCTAGGCCGGGACCCATTGACCTTTTATATTTTCTTACACAAATCCCAGAAGGAGAATAGAGTTAGAAGTGTTTTATTCTTTCTGCCCACTCAGAATTTCTCTCTGATAGAGTTGTGTTTCTGTCTATAGCTATCTTGGGGATGGAAGGTTTCATTTGGAATCCATCATGATTGCCAACCCAGAGATACCTGCCTACAGGTAAACAAATGTGCAATTGTAGACTTTTCTATTTATTTATTTATTTATTTATTTATAGCAAGCATCATTATTACTATAACTCATAGTCTTTAATCTTTGATCTACAAGTCCAGCAAAGTAGAAATATCCAAATTTAATTGACCAAATTTAGCCATTTTAATAATATACTCCCTGGTTGCAGAGGGTTGCTCCTTCCTCTTGGCCATTTTCAATTATTTATTTATTATTATAATAATTTATAATAATGATTATTTATTTTCTCTGTATAATTTTTTAATACTTTTAATTTGAGAGGCACTACGATATTATTATATTATATTATATTATATTATATTATATTATATGCAAAAAGTAGGGATGCACCGATACCATTTTTTAAGGACCAAAATTTCGCAGTGTCCAATAACCTTCAAAGGGCATAATTACCAATATATACAATTGTTATATAAAAAGAAATAATTTACAAAAAAATTACTAACAATACAACAAATACTATAGAGATACCAATTAAATAAACTTGTTTTTCAGATACAGTATGTTTATCTACCATGTATACATTTATTTAACATCTTTTGTTGTTTTATTAACATTAATAGGCTACTGTCCCTTTGAGACCGAATCCATGGATGTAATATCTGACACATATCCTGTTTTCAGCCACCTGTTTACGTCCACTTAAGCCATAACCGACTGTATTTACGTGAGATACTCCACACAATGGACATTTTGACAACTATGTGTGCATTTGACCATTCAGGCGCAAGGATAACTGATCGCGCGCTGTCTGAGAGAACTGGGATCACTAATCGATTCACTAATCGATAACGAATTGTGATTAAAAGCATGCAGTTCGCAAGGTGTGGGTTGTCGTCTTTAATTTTGAAGTATTTCCACACCCCTGAGGCAGACATTGTTTCTTCTCCTGCCGCCGGTGTCTCTGTGCACAGAAAATTTGTCATGTGAGGTATCGGTCTACCAAAGACCGATTTTATTTTTATCGGTCGGGGGTATTTTTACAAGTACGAGTACAAGTACATAAGCTTGGTATCGGACCCGATACCGATACTGGTACTGGTATCGGTGCATCCCTAGCAAAAAGGATAGTTTCAGCCTTCAGTTCTGACTGACATATATAATATAATATAATATAATATAATATAATATAATATAATATAATATAATATAATAGTATATAATAGTATATAATATAATAGTATATAATAAGATATAATAGTATATAATAGTATATGATATAATAGTATAATAATTATTACAATAATATAATTGTTATTGATGTTGAATCAAATTGTTTTATAATACATTTATATTTGAATTAATACTTTTTATTGTTGAAGGATAATGAAAAATTTAGCTGAACTTCAGCTTTTTATATTTAGCTTTAGTTACAGTTTCTTCTTTCTTTTTTTTTGTATTTTATTGTTTGAAAATCATGTGTTGTCCTCTATATCTGCAGGTATGACCCATACAGTAAAGTGTTTTCTCGAGAGTATTATGACCATGAGGCCATGAAGGCCACCAGACTGCAGGCTATAGAGAGAGCTCGCTCGGCCCAGAGATGGGGCCTCATCCTAGGTACCCTTGGCCGTCAGGGCAACCCCAAAATTTTGGAGGTAAGACCCATCTGCTACCCTTTGTCATACAATATGTTTTCTGTTAGTGTAAAGATGTCTGTCTTCCTTGCTCAGTTCAGTCTTGCACCTGCGCTGAAAGAAACGCCCTGCGGCATTTGGCCGAGAGTAGAGTTCACCTGGGGCATTAATCGATTGTTTTGGGAGGGGCAGGTCGTCTCCCTCTCTTCTTCCTCTTCTTCTTCTCCTTCAAATCCTCCTCTCTTTGTTCTCTGCCTCTTTTCATCTGTTCAATTGTATGTATTTGGATTTGGCTTCGTTTTGGCAGCTTTCTCTCCCTTTCTCGTCTCATCCTTTTTCAATTGGTATGCATAGAGAAGACGAGTGAGATGAATTCAGCACCTAGACAAACAGATAGTAGTGGATGGTGATTCTGACAAATGTTTTTTTCCGTTCCGTATATATATATATATATATATATATATATATATACTGTATATATATTAGGACTGTCGATTTAACCTGTTAATTAGATTAATTACGGTGAAAAATAACGTGTTAAAATTATTAACGCATCTAACGCACTTACCCCGCCCCAGACCTACGTAGGTCATCTGACATTTCATACAGTTCCTTGATGATGAAAATGATGCAGGACAACAACTCACTGCACGATGAAGCCTATAGAATGCAGTCAGAAAGTCCCTAAATTTCAAGATATATGGGCAAAGAATGCCCGTTTGAGTTTTTGAGATTTACATCATATAAACTATATCACAAAAGCAATGAGTGCAATATCGCACGAGTGCCGTTTTTCTGTCCAGAATAGCACGAGTGCAACTGTGATACTGATTTTATACAACAGTTCAATAAATCAGAAGTTAATATTGTTATTTTATAAAACGGTTAGTTCCTGTCCTTGATTCTGATTGGTCAATAGCTGTGTTTTATTCATGATAAAACACGGCTATGACCGCTTCACCCAACGGTGCTTTGTATCACTACACAACACCCTTAGCAACCACTCTTAGCAACGTAAACTGTATGTTTTCAATTGACATTGTTAGTTGAAGCTTACTGTATTATGTAGAAGAGTATTGTGAGAAAGATAGAGTGAGCGAGTTTATTACCTGCATTCAGATTTAGAATTTTCCTTCAGGCCGGTCTTATGTTCATATTAAAAAATCAGTTTAAATGTCTGATGTATTATCTTGTCCTTTTAACAGTTAAGGGGTTTTCCCATGACTGACAGCGCTAGTCAAAGCATTTGTCAGTTGTGTCTTGTTCCGTGCTCACAACAATTCAGTCTTTTCAATATAAAAGTCTTCGCTACTGACGACTCACTCATAAAGACAATCTTTGCCGCCATCTAATGGCGTAATAATGTAACTTCTGTTGCTGTTCACGGTCAGGGACTATTTTTTCCGGCAGAAGGAAGGCTTTTAGTAAGAGTTTACTTCATGAAAGTTGCATTGTTACAGCTGTGACTTGTTCACGATACAGCACAGCCTCTCGTACCTTATTGCTTACTTAGACACAATATTGTCTGTTTTGCTCAATTTTGCCAACGAAAATATAAAGACAAAGCTGAAATGTTCATCTCCGAGCAACACAGAGCTGCATTTCATTTCTGAATCCGCATTTTGAACGAATCGGGTGAACCGGCTTGTTGGACTTAAAGTGGCGCTACACAGACCACTCGGTGTATGACATCAAAGTAACGCAAGAGCGATTCGAAAACATGCAGATTTGGAGTATTAAATCAAATGCATTTATTTACGAAATGTCTCTGGGTCTATGTAACACATCCCTGCATGTTTTTTATCATATAAAACATACTGGCTTAACAGTGAAGAGCAAATGTGACCTAAGCCAGCTTATTTCATAAAATTTGTTTGGAAAAGAGTAGCAGAGTCTACTTCCCCTTCTCCAACCCCCACTTCCTCTCCCTTCCTTTTTTTATATATGGTTGTGCTTTGAAGCTGCCCGTTCACCTGAATGCCTCCTCACTGATGTCTGGAGGTTTTTGCTGGTAATATTTGTGGTCCACTGGGTTTCACACTTCAAAGTGTGTGGGGAGAGTCTGGTAATGCATCACTTTATCCTGAAATGAGCTAGAATTGTGTTATTATTCACGTTCCTGCTGCCTATCACTGGGGAATGAATAATTAGCATTGATGGATAATGAACAAATGAAAGGTGCATTACAATGTGTTTATATACACACTCACACTTGTTTCATATTGTAGTAGGGACCGCCTATGTCTTCTATTGTTCTTAAATTAAAAGTGAAGTGTGTCATTTCTGTGCCACTAGCATCACTGGTAGTAGGGAAAAGTTTAACAACAGAACTCTTTGTACTTGTCAGTAATTTACACAGTTTAGCAACAAGTTTTCCTATAAAGTCAAAGATTTCCTATCAAGGTAAAATGATGGCACAGGTGATCTGTGAAAGTGTAAATTATTAACACAGAATAAATGTGATTCTATTCTTTTTTTTTTCTCACTAAAATATAAACAAAAACTTGCAAAGAAAGGGTTTCAAAAACTTAAATATATGAAAAATATTATTTTACGTTCTAATTTACCTTAGTTTGTATCAGATAAAAATGAATATATTATATAAGGATTCACAATAAATTGGGACCATATCAGTTATTTGGATATAGCTAGTTCTTTTTATTATTATTATCAGATGATACATATACAGAGTCCTCATATTTCATGCTGTATATTATCAGTTATCAGCCATAACAAAAAAAAAAATGATTGGATTATTATTTTGGTGAGAATTTTGATTGGCTTCCTATATATACCAAATTATCCCATTCATGCCTTTTTCTTATGAGCAAACGATCTTGTCCCAGACTTTAGTTCAGCTGTGACATTATCATAGTGATGCCAAAGTAGAAATTGAACCGACATGGGAAAATGTCTTAGCGTGACAAACTGCAAGACAGTGAATCATCTCAATATCATTTTTAGCAGAGAGTCAGATAAGACAGATCTTTTAAACAGGACAGCAGTGCTCTGTACAGGCTTAGGCTAAAATTGAGCTGGATCATGATCAGATGATATGGGCAATGGGAAATGTTCAGTGATAAATCACCTCAAAGTGTCCTACTGTCTTTGAAATGTCATAAATGTTTATTTTGTAATGACTAGGAGAGCCAGAAACCTCTCATAATACACTAAATATCGAGATGTTATGACTGATAACTAATTAAAATTAAATTACTATTTTGCTTAAATAAATTTAATAGAAAACAAACAAAAAAACAGTTTTAAACTCTACAAGTGAATTTAGGCATCACAACATTATAATTCAGTACAGTATTAGAAATGAATACTTATTTTGAGATTACATTTAAGTGTTAATTATTGGATTAACTTTAAGTTGGTGTTAGATGATAGCAAAGATAATCTAAATGAAAAAATAGAAGTCAGCATGAACAATTAAATGTACAATCCAATGGTATCTGATATTTAAAAAAAAAAAAAAAAAAAAAATTGCTGGTTAATTACCAATATGGTACCAATATATTGTGCATCCCTAATTCCGAATCATCTTAAAGGTGTTCAGTGGAGTTCAGGTCTTTGTGCAGACCAAATAGATAAGTATAAATCAATCAAAGGCAACAACAAGGCCCCACATTTTTAATGGAAAAAATAAAAAAATAAAGCTAACTGGCCATTTATGTTAGCAACACAGAGCTGATGGTGGTTACTAAAGCTTTGAAGAACATAAAGGATTTACACAAGCTGTTTGCACACGTTCAGCATCAGCGGTCCTGTGAAGATTTCTCATTAGGCGATAGGAAGCGGTTTTCTTGTTCTTCAGTAAATTTGGGAATTCTTTGTGGTAATGATTTTCTGTTCTCTTTCCTCCTTCAATGTTTGTTGTGGGCTGTTCTCGCTGACCTTGAGCTCTGTGCATGAAATTGTGTTTATGTAAATATGCGTAACAATCAGTATTCAACTCCTCTTTCTTTCTTTCTTTCTTTCTTTCTTTCTTTCTTTCTTTCTCTCTCTCTCTCTAGCACTTAGAGTCTCAGTTGGAGTCTTTAGGCCGTTCGTTCACGTGTGTGCTCCTGTCTGAGATCTTCCCCAGCAAGCTGGAGCTCCTGGCAGACGTGGACGCGTGAGTCTCTCCCCCATCTACATGCACAATCACGCTCTCCATTTCACACAATTAAAAATCAGCTCCTGTGCATTATATGAAGAAGCTCCTCCATAAGGTGCACATTAATCGTAGTTTCAGCATACCCTGAGGACAAGGCAAGGGCCAGTAGAAATATCACTGACAAATATGTCAGACGGGGTCACAGGTTTTGTTAGTGAGGAGCTCCTCTGTGGCATGTGTCTTATTGCTGTGGTGGGCTTTGAGGTTATTGAAGTTCTGTGGAACAAAGGAGTTTTGTACCTTTTGTTTCAGTATATGTACAAGATGCTGTAAGTCATTTTTGTTGATGTTTCACAGGTCAGTGCAATAGAGGTTTCCCATGGTTTCCATGGTCATGGAAAACTTGGAAATATCAAAGAATTTTAAAATGGTCATTTCCAGGCTTGGAAAGTAATGAAAGTACTGTCTTAATTAAAATCTAAATAAAATTAAAAAAATGTATAAAACATTAATATTAACATTCTGACATAGAACCTGGAAGCACTGCACTGTGTTTACAGCGTCACATAGTGTAAAAGACTGATAGGGGAGAGAAGAAATTGTTGAATGAAGTCGTTATTTTTGTTTTGTTTTTGTGCACACAAAGTATTCTCGTCTCTTCATAACATTAAGTTTGAACCGCTGTTGTCATGTGGACTATTTTATAGTATACTATTTTACTAATAGTATACTAAAGTATACATTTTTATGTATAAAGGAGCATTTATTCTGTGTGAAAAATAGTAGGCATGACTCCATAAATGTTTCCAAAACAGAATTATTAGCTTTTATTTGTACTGAAGCTGAATTGACCTGTAGGGAATCAGAACCACTTAAATGCCATTTTTTAGACCTTTTTTTTTTTTTTTAGATGTAAAATTATAATTGTTTGAACTCTGTTTGAACATGGAGCGTGCCCATACTGACTCTTTTTTCGAGGAAGTGCTGCATTATACACACTCCCCCACTGCCTGCCCTCTGCCTCTGGGTACTAGTGAGGGGCACGACGGCCCCCCTAAAATGAAGGAGTGGGTGAACGAAGGGACAGAAAGGTCTGAGAGAGAATGAGGAGGTGGTGGAGGCTGTTAAAAAGGGAACGAGAGCGAAACAACTCAGAGAGGGAGAGAGAGAGAGAAGATCAACCGCCCCCATCAGTCGTGCCGCTCTCACGCCACGTGAGTGACACCACAGATGTAATCGAAGCATAACCATGACCAGAGGAAAGTTACACCTCTATCTCTCCTCCTCTCATTTCCTCCGTTAATGTCAGTCGCTTGTGCTGTGACTGCTGCGGATTGGTGTCATCTTGGCAGAAACATGAGGATCCGAGCAGAGGAAGACATTTCAGAGCGTAACGTGAGTGTTGATTAATGCTGCACTGATGATGTATATGACGTCCTGAAGAAGATAAGATAAGGAACGAAGCTCCAGTCTGCCAGCAGTCGTCACTGTAATGAGAAGGTTAATCGAAATGTCCAGCGTTGAATTACCAGACCAGACAGAAGTGGACATATGATGCTTGGTAGGGCTGCACAATTAACTGACAAATTAATTAATCACACACATGTCCATTGTGCACAATGACAAGAAGTAAAAATCTACAGTAACAACAGTCTGTCCTAATGAGCACGGTTTTTGCTTCTGTTTGTGGTGGCACACGAAAATAAAAGTGCTGTTTGTGGAGTTGTTTAATCAGATCTTGAGAGATTTAATGTCTTCTTTTATCTTCAGCTGATTTCTTCTAAGGCTGTGGCTTAAGTCAGTTGTAGTTCTTTTGTTTCTCTTTTCTTCAATGATTCTGCTTGTTAACAGCAGGTGTTCATCACTAATGCTCAACTATCACTTAATCACTAATTATCTCATTAACTTTAACTCTGCTTCAGTGTTACTTTAACACTATATAGAGAGGGACCAAATGTTCTCTGAGCAGAGTTGATTTAACTCTGGGGATTTTGCTGTGTAGACAGTCAAAAAGCTATGAAACGAAGCAGTAGTCATCATCAATAAATTGTAATTGTGTTAGATTCACTACATTCCGTCTGTTTGCTTACAACCCAATATACACCGAAAGTGAACGATGCAACAAAACTAGAATGCACCCATTATAATCAACAAAAGGTTGACTGTCTAGACAGCTTTGTTGATTATAATGACATGGGAAACAAAGTAAGACCTAAATAAGCATTTTAATGTAAATTCCATTCATCAATTAGAATATCAAGGGAAATAATCGACAGCTATGATTTTTGTCAAATTGTGCAGCAGTAATACCTAATTTAGCACAGTCGGATGTTTGCTAGCGTGGATGAGGCTGTTTGTGGTGCTGTTGGGCCTGGAAATGTGGAGGCTAAACCAGCAGACCATAGCACTTGAAAATACAGTTCAACTTTAATACTCTGAGGTATTTGTGGATGTTTTGGCTGGTGTGAAGTGCTAGGAGCTAGGGTCATTCCTGTTATGCAGTGCCTTTTGGACTACGAATGTAACTTTTGAAAAATTAATATGCCTGTATTGTAATATGTGAAAGTATATTAAGGATAGACAAGATATTCAGAAATACAGTGTGCTCTTGACAAGATGATATTTATTAATTAACTTGATTATTTACACATTTCGGTAATTACATTTATAATTACACTGTTGACCCATCCCTTACACCTTATCCCACCCTTAAACCTACCCATACCACCAAACCTGTCCCTAACCTTACCCGTATCCCACCTCAATAGCAGCAAAAGTGTTTTGTAATACAAAATGAACGCAATAAGTACAAGTGGGACCTTAAATTTTGATAGAGAACAAATTTATACTTGTGATAGTGATAAAAGACAATATTGTTTCATTTTAAAAAAATAGATATTTGAAATGTTTGACATGTTAATTTGTTAAATGAGTTACAAATAGGGGTGTAACGGTACATGCAGTTAGACGACGAATACAGTCAGTCACAGGAGATCCACACTCCAATCCAAAAGGGGGCATGCACACACAGTAATGCTTTTTAGCCTAACCACTTTCAACCAGCATTAACCACCAATAATCACAATAAGCTCTGTGTTTTGTTACTTTCGATTAGAAACAAAGTGCCATCTTTCAAATTCTGTCCATTTTATCACAAAATTCAAACAATAAATGCCGTTTTGACGCTTTTTGATGTGGCGTGACAGATCGCTGTATATGCACCTCAGTTCAAGCGTGGAGCGCGAGTGAACGCGATCATACCTTCCTCTTCACTACTACAGAATGAACATGAAGGTATGTTGAAAGATGCAGTACAACTTACTGAAACATATCATATCTTGTGTAATCACTCAATGAGTGTTTCAACCATGGAAAGATGTCAGTAAAACGGTTTGTAAACAATGTCACGTAGTATTACATTTAACGTTACCTCAGAAAAGCCGTTCAGTGTCAACAGCTTGTTAGTTCCCTAGAGAAATTAACTGTTTTGCTAAATATATGCACTATATTAGCCTATATATTAATTATATTTTGCTTAACCTGTTAGTTAATGTAAGGCCTAAATAAATCTGTCATGAAAACAAGTTATGACAGCCACTGTGTAAATGATTATATTTCAGCAATGAATTGGAGAAACAGAAGTTAATGCAAAAGCTGCCTTATATGTAATTTACATGTTTACAGTACATACATTTTTTATTATTATTTGAGTGTTGATGAAACATACCAAACTGTCATTTTTATGTACCGTTATACCCCTAGTTACAAAACATACACTACCATTCAAAAGTTTGGGGTCAGTAAGTTTTTTAAAATGTTTTTCAGAGAAGTCTCTTAAACTCACCAAGGCTACATTTATTCAGGGCCGGCTCAAGGCATCTGTATTGGCCACCCAATCAGATTTTTTTTTTTTTTTTTTTTTTTTTTTATAAATACGATTTGTGCTTTGATTAAAAACAATCTGAAGTGGGCTGTGTGTTGAGAAGTTTGAAGAAGGGTTGTAGAATGCCCCAACCAAAAAAAAAAAAAAAAAAAGCCAGAAAATTGCAGCATTTTTCTTTTATTAGCTGAAAGGAACAGCTTGGCGTGGCTTCAGTCTATAGTGGATAGCAGAGGCTGACAATCACACGAGCAACAACGGGTAGAAATATTTGTGTGCTATCAAGAAGTTTAATGTATCTTCATGAATATGTATTTTCATATTTACTTGTAAATATGAATATACATTTCTATAGCTCTGACTGATTTTAAAGTGTCATTCGGCCGCCACTAAACTTGGTCATACCATTGCAATCACCTGAGCAGTTGAAATACGTTAGAAAACCCAGCTCATTTAAGAAAATGCATTTATTGCATAATAGGAGCAAGAACATAATGTAAGTGTATAAAATGCATATGCATACCTTCCTCTTTTTGGCTTGCTGTTAAATAAATGTACGAGGCAAACTGTCTCCTTAAATAACAACACTGGAATAAGTGGCTTCAGCATCATTACTCCAGTCTTCAGTGTCACATGATCCTGCAGAAATCATTCTGATACACTGATTTGATGCTCAAGAAACATCTCTTATTTTCAATGTTGAAAACTTATTCATTTTTTTAAATATTTTTAGGATTCTTTGATGAATATAAAGTTTATTTGAAATGAAAATATTTTGTAGCATTCTGAATGCCTTTACTGACATTTTTTTCATTACTTTACTGCAACCTTGTGTTAATATTTTTCAAAAACAACATTGAAAAATTACTGACCCCAAATTTTTGAATGGTATCGTAAATGATGGGGGCCATGAAAATGCCTGAAAGTGTAGCTCAATAGAATTGCCAGAAAGAAGTGTTGGGAGAATGACCTGTTGCTCTGAACTCTTCCACTCTACCCTTATAATTTAGATCAGCATCTTGCACCCATCATTTTGTTTGAGAGCAGACAACCTCTGGGCAGAGATACATCCAGGGAGGTCACTCCAGACAGGTCAATGATACCTGCATTAATTTTTTGATCTTACCATTGGTGCAAAACAGTGTATATACACTATCGATGAGCATGGATTTGAGCTAAACTCAGAAACTGTGAGCGAACCAGCCCACACTAAAGAATCTTGTTTCCACACACGCACAGACATGATGCCACATCAAAATTATACTATATTACATATCACATTATGTAACTGAAGCTATAAATGTTCAATCTAAACATTTGTAAACTTTGTTTGACATTTAGTTAGCGAGCTGACAAAGTAGCCTGATAGCTTAGCAAAATGCTAACAAGAAAAGCATTTTGATTAGCTAAATACAGTAATAATGTTGTAGTGTGACAGGTTCAGATTTTACAAACAGCTACTTTTTAGGGTCCAAGGGAGTAGTATTGTGCACAGTACACCAGAACTGATTAGCTTTTACACTATTTCCATGCTAATTGACGTTGTTGCTGTTAGCAGTTGAGGATTAGGGCAAAAACCTTTGATTACAATAGAAGAGATTTGATTTATCATACTTTATCATGCCTAGTTAGGACAAGATTTAGTAGTTAACACCGACTGATTGAAAGTTTAACCCTATACCTACTGAATCATAATTGATTTAGAATTTCTATGGTCGTTGGATTGATAGTTTACACTTTTTAGCAAGGGCCTTTTTATGTAAATTATAAAATTGGGTACTTTTTTTCTGTGAAATTGATTTTTATAAAGTAAAAGTGAGAATATGTTTATATTGTTAGTAATATTTTATGATGAACATTTTCTGGACTGAATCAGTTTAGGTTTATTTGATTATCCATACATTATTTTTAGAAAAATCATGTTAAAATGTATCAATATGATACAACAGACTTTTGAGGAATGTTTATTGCATCTCTCAATCATTATATTGCATTTCATTATATGTTTCCCCCCACAATAAAAACTACAGATCTTTGATCATAAAACTAAGTATTTAGAAAGTATTTGAATATCATATTGTATCTTACTGAGACATTTTATTGGGAGATTTAGAGTGACAACTGATATGTGTATTTTATGTGTGTAGTCTGCTATAGTGTTATAAAGATCTCATTGATTTGCATTACAAGCTTGTAATGGCTAATTATCAGCATCTGCACCAAATTGCATATTTTTTCTCAGTTTGGGCCCCTGAATAAAATTGTTTTTGTTTTTTGTGAGCTCCAGATTCTCACTATATTATACTATATGGACCATAGAAGCCTGATGTATCAAATATAATACTCAACAAAAACACATTTGTTGAGCAAAAAACTTTATCATTTCGTCTAAAAGTTCAATAAACTGTTCCATTTTAAATTATTATTTCATATATCAGGCTTTACAAGGTTAAAGGCTATTAGCTAACCTGTGTCTACTTGCTCGCAAAGCCAGATGGCTGTCTTTTGGAAAACTTCCGAAAAAGTTTCTTTGCAGCGCTCACCGGCATATATAGGGGCCCTTTATTGTAAGCCTAATGTAATTACACATCTCTGTCGGCTCTAAGTGATGTTTGGAGGCACCGGTGCCTATTTCCCTGTGGATCGGAAAGGTTAATTGTGCTATTGTATGCTGCAGGTCGAGTGGCTAATTAAAATCCATTATTTCCACTCTGAGCGAGGAGAGCCTATTGGGGCTGCTTCTCCCACCAGCATGAGGAAAACCCCCCTGCAGTCATCGCAGACCTCCCGTTCTTCTTCCTCCTTCAATTAGACTCTTTGATGTGAAGTCTCACCCCCCCACCTTCAGGCGATGGTTAGGGGGATCAGCAGGAGCGTGCCCTCATCAGGTCTGCCTTCACATGCTGATAGGGCCATTTCAGAGGAAGCAAAACAGGCATCATTACATGTCTTTGACCTCTCCTCTCATCCACGGAGCAGAAGTGGATTGCGAGAATGGGCTTGATGCGGCCAGACGGAGGAGTGTGTCTCTGCCCGTATGGCTCCCTGCAGCGAGGGCTGTCTCAGGCGAGGGGACAGATGCTGGCTCTGAAAAGCCTGCAAATTGAATTTGGTGGCGTGCTGAGGTTCCCGATGCAGCCTCAACCCTCCTGCATATTTGAAATCCGATTCTGATGCAGATACTAAGTTGATATTTGCATTTACCACCCATTCCTTATTTCTCTCTCTCTTTCTCTGTCTGTCTTGAACTAGACTTCTAAGGAAGACTCCTGTTGCCTTCAGCTCTCTTTCTTTGCTTTCTGCTGCTTTGTGTTTTGTATGATCTTTGCTTGATATTTCTGTAAAACTAGACACAACCCCCTGACTGGATGTTACCACACAGTGTTACCCAAGAAGGTCTATATTACCTGGAGGAAGCTGTTGATATAGATATAGATACAAACCCGATTCCAAAAAAGTTGGGACACTGTACAAATTGTGAATAAAAAAAGAATGCAATAATTTACAAATCTCATAAACTTATATTTTATTCACAATAGAATATAGATAACATATCAAATGTTGAAAGTGAGACATTTTGAAATGTCATGCCAAATATTGGCTCATTTTGAATTTCATGAGAGCTACACATTCCAAAAAAGTTGGGACAGGTAGCAATAAGAGGCCGGAAAAGTTAAATGTACATATAAGGAACAGCTGGAGGACCAATTTGCAACTTATTAGGTTAATTGGCAACATGATTGGGTATAAAAAGAGCCTCTCAGAGTGGCAGTGTCTCTCAGAAGTCAAGATGGGCAGAGGATCACCAATTCCCCCAATGCTGCGGCGAAAAATAGTGGAGCAATATCAGAAAGGAGTTTCTCAGAGAAATATTGCAAAGAGTTTGAAGTTATCATCTACAGTGCATAACATCATCCAAAGATTCAGAGAATCTGGAACAATCTCTGTGCGTAAGGGTCAAGGCCGGAAAACCATACTGGATACCCGTGATCTTCGGGCCCTTAGACAGCACTGCATCACAAACAGGAATGCTACTGTAATGGAAATCGCAACATGGGCTCAGGAATGCTTCCAGAAAACATTGTTGGTGAACACAATCCACCGTGCCATTCGCCGTTGCCGGCTAAAACTCTATAGGTCAAAAAAGAAGCCATATCTAAACATGATCCAGAAGCGCAGGCGTTTTCTCTGGGCCAAGGCTCGTTTAAAATGGACTGTGGCAAAGTGGAAAACTGTTCTGTGGTCAGGCGAATCAAAATTTGAAGTTCTTTTTGGAAAACTGGGACGCCATGTCATCCGGACTAAAGAGGACAAGGACAACCCAAGTTGTTATCAGCGCTCAGTTCAGAAGCCTGCATCTCTGATGGTATGGGGTTGCATGAGTGCGTGTGGCATGGGCAGCTTACACATCTGGAAAGGCACCATCAATGCTGAAAGGTATATCCAAGTTCTAGAACAACATATGCTCCCATCCAGACGTCGTCTCTTTCAGGGAAGACCTTGCATTTTCCAACATGACAATGCCAGACCACATACTGCATCAATTACAACATCATGGCTGCGTAGAAGAAGAATCCGGGTACTGAAATGGCCAGCCTGCAGTCCAGATCTTTCACCCATAGAAAACATTTGGCGCATCATAAAGAGGAAGATGCGACAAAGAAGACCTAAGACAGTTGAGCAACTAGAAGCCTGTATTAGACAAGAATGGGACAACATTCCTATTCCTAAACTTGAGCAACTTGTCTCCTCAGTCCACAGACGTTTGCAGACTGTTATAAAAAGAAGAGGGGATGCCACACAGTGGTAAACATGGCCTTGTCCCAACTTTTTTGAGATGTTGATGCCAACATTATTTTTCCCTTAAAATGATACATTTTCTCAGTTTAAACATTTGATATGTCATCTATGTTGTATTCTGAATAAAATATTGAAATTTGAAACTTCCACATCATTGCATTCCTTTTTTATTCACAATTTGTACAGTGTCCCAACTCTTTTGGAATCGGGTTTGTGTGTGTGTGTGTCTATATATATATATATATATATATATATATAAATTGCCCTAAAAAATTGCCCTAGCACAACACCCCATCCATCCATCCATCCATCATCCATTCATCTACCTAGCAACCACCCAGAACAAATTTCCATCCATCCATATATATATAATATGCAAATTCATTTAAAAAAAAAAAAAAATTATGAGCCCATATAGCATAGGGACCCACTTAGCAACCACTCAGACCCATCTGTCTGTCATCAACTTTCAGAAAAGATCTTGGCCAACTTTACCTGTCCAGTTATTATAAAGAACTACGACGTAAATTGTGTCAGAATCCATAGCTTGTTTTTGATTTGCTGTCAATGTAAAAAATTCTTTTTTTTTGATGGTGTAATTACAGCATCTACCAGCAGGAGTTAACAAGGTCATGCTAATCAGCCAAACTTTGACCCCTTTGTGTTTTTCTACACAAATGCATGGAGTAGTTAAGACTAGTGTCTAGTGTAAGATGGCCTTGTTATGCTTGCAACTGTGTCAACTGCCAAATCACATCAAAAAACTGTGGTTGGTCTTGTACATGCCCATCAAACAGCTTCTTCCTGTAGGTGGTTTTTGGCCAAAGTGAGCCACAATATGGGGCAGACTTTATACCGATCAAAAGAACCAAATTCCCACACACAGTAGTCAAGTAAGGCAGCTGTTACACAAGTCTGTGTCCAAATAAAACAAACTTGCGCCTTTCGCTTAATCAGGGATTTTATGAGTCTTTATCCAAGGAAAGGGTTTCAATAATGTACTGTCATTCGTTCATTTAACTTTGGGGGGTTTGGCTCATTTAGCAACAGGCATACCATGATGCAACCCCTGGAGCAACTAAGGATTAAGAGTCACGCTCAAGGCTGAGATTAGAGGGGTCATGAGAACCAGCGGCATTTGCAAACATCTGTGGATTTACTGACAAGGATTCAAACCAGCAACACCATAATGGATCTATTACTCACCAAAACATTCTTAACCCAGTTATAAGTGTTAAAAGTGAAGCTACAGTCAGTCCTGCCATTTGTGTGTGCGCATATATATATATATATATATATATATATCTCTTTCTATTTTTGAATGCAAGAGTGCATCCTTTTGTTAAAGCCTGCTTATAATACATATATATTGTCTTGTCAGTTTCCCAAGTGTGGAGTTTAACTGCAGGTGTGCAAGTCCAGTGAGTTTTCTCTTACATTAGGCATCCGAATACCCACAATTCCAGCTCCAGTGCTTCTGTATTCATAACACACATTCTAAAGACAAATGCAGTTTCTCTAGACACTCTCGCTTTGTCTGCCAACGATCACTCATACTGTTCTTCATATGACTCTCTGAGCCCTCCCTCACCTCTAATGCCACTGTTATTCTTTTCTGTCCCTCCTTCTCCCTCTCTCTCTCTCTCTTTCTTATTCTCTCTTTGCCGCCTAGTCTGGCTGCTATGTAGGGTAGCTCCGTGGAGACTAGGGCATTGCAGTGCAGTTGTTTTTGCTCACCTTACCTTTCTTATCGCTGCCTCTTTCTCACCTCAATCCGCTTTCCTTTTTCCTCCTCCTCTCCCCACTCTTTCTTTATTTTATTTGACTCCATGCTTGTCTAAATAATAATGCTTTGCAGGGAAGCTTTAGGGCAGTGCAGATTTACTCTCATATTTACAGGAGAGAGCATCAGCACTGCACATCAATGCAGTTCATATTCACATTCTCCCTGCGAGCTGAGCTGTGCTCTGCTTCCCCAAGTGTGTGTGTGTGTGTGTGTGTTTCTCACTTTTCCTTCACTTGTATCTTAAATAGTATGAGGCAGTTTGGTTAATGTTAAAAAAAAATAAATAAAGTGATTAAAGTAAAGCTGAAATAAAATAAAAAACTTAGAAATATTTTTTTATATTTTCTAACTACTAACTGAAATAGGTATACTAAAACTGTAATACAAATAAATGAAGGCTATGTAGAAATATTTAAAAAATGACAAAACCACAATTACTCAAATGAAAACTGAAAATATAAAAATAATGCTAATTCAAAAATACTATAAAATAATACTAAACTAACACATTTGATTTCATTTTGAAATATTTCATTATTTATGTGTTATCGATGGGACACAGTGATGACTACATTATCTATGATAAACTAGTTTATTTTGCATATTTTTAAATAACTCTTACCCTGCCAGCGTTTTTGGAAAAAGGTTGCCAGCCAGCTCTAGCATTTTTGATCATTTTCACAAAAGTTTCATGGCCTCCAGAATATTTTGTTGTTTGAATATCTGAACATGCAATATATCAAAAGAAAGAATCTTTTTTTTTTTTTTTTTTTAAATCAACATTTGAATGTGGCAAAGTTTCATTTAAAAAAAAAGCAACATTTTGAGCAAAAAGCTGAAAAAATGTTTTTTGTCGAAGACTACGTCAGGATCAGATTCACAAGGATGATCAAAACATGGAGTAGATCGAGTCCATCAACACCCCCAAAGCTTTACAGTCCTATAGCTCATCCTGGGTCGACATTTAATTCTGTAACGTTAGACAGTTTTGATTTATATGCTGTTTAATGTTGATGATCGTGTTATTTTACATATGCATCTGCTTACATAATGCTATCGCTTGTTTCTGCTGCTTCTTCGCCTGTGTTTTGATAGGAGATTCAGTAATTTTTTCAGATGATGCATAATAGTGCCCACTACCGTATAACAGTATTTATTTATTTACACTTATCTTTTCATCTCTCCTAAATTAATTTTATTCGTCTGATGTCATTTTAAACACCTTGTAATCACAGTGAGGAGACCACACCCTCTTTCATTTATCACCATAGACTGTAAAAAAAGATGGACAACGCACCTTCACTCTCTTCCATTGTAGTAAGTGAAGCCGCCAGTGTGCCAATATGGTGCTGACATCTTGAGTCTCAAGTCTGCACATAGTGAACTTGGAGCCCGAGTCTGCGCAGTAGTGAACGTGAAGTGGAGCCGCGATATCAAGTTCCCGCCCACGCTCAGAACCACTCATTATGTCGGTGTGAAATAAACAGTTATGGAAACGTAGATATTAAAGTTAAAGCTCCGAATCTCCTCGCGAAGGTCCAGAAAAAAGTCACAGTGACTACTTCACTCAGAGAAGCTGTCAATCTCAGCTGTCCATCATGACGTCTCACCCCCGTTTTTATAGCAGCAAATAACTAACTAAAACCAAACTTATTTAAAGAATGAACACTTAAACTGACACCAGCGTGATAAAAACTTCCTAAAAGGACAGAAACAGTCTTTGGACTGAATATTTGACGTGTAATTTGATTGTTTAGTTTGTCTTGCGTCCCATTACATTTCATGGAGAGGGTGGGGTTTATGACCTATACTGCTTCCAGCCACCTGGGGGCAATCAAGATGCTTTGGCTTCACTTTTCAGGACTCGTGTGGCACGCTTGGTTATCACAAACTTCCCCATGGACACTTTATATTTCATTGTTTATATCACACCCACTGTGTCTGTATTTGCTCAACCAGCCGAGACAAATTTTAGCGATCCAGTCAGTTCCTATTGTTCACACTCTGAAATAATCACATAACTCAAGTAAAATGGTTTACAAACATTTTAATTTTGACTATTTTAACTACCCCTCTCTCTCTCTCTCTCTCTCTCTCTCTCTCTCTCTCTCTCTCTCTCTCTCTCTCTCTCTCTCTCTCTCTCTCTCTCTATGTAAATAGGTGGGTGCAGATTGCTTGTCCTCGCCTCTCCATCGACTGGGGAACAGCTTTTTCTAAACCCCTGCTGTCTCCATATGAGGTACTCGAGACTTACATGCATGCACACAGCACAGTTCTCTACTACTGTACTTTACTATGAAAGCAAAGGCAAAAAGACCATACTGACCATAAAAAACCCGATCTCCTGGGATAGTTAACCAAAAAATGAAAATCTTGTCATCATTTACTCCCCCTCAAGTTGTTCCAAACCTGAATAAATTTCTTTGTTCTGCTGTACACCAAGGAACATATTTGCAAGAATGTTTGTAACCAAGCAGATCTCGGCCCCCATTGACTATCATAGTATTTTTTTCCTACTATGGTAGTCAATGGGGGGCGAGATCTGCTTGGTTACAATCATTCTTCCAAATATCTTCCTTTTGTGTACAGCAGAACAAAGAAATGTATACAGGTTTGGAACAACTTGAGGGTGAGTAAATGATGACAGGATTTTCATTTTTGGGTAAACTATCCCTTTAACATCAGGCACACCTACACATCCACTGCAGGTGTTCACCTCCGCCCCGTCAGTCGACATGCTGCCAGTCATGTTTGTTATGCGTGTTTCTGGGCATTTCTGAGTGCCTTTGGGACATAAAGGCTCTTAATGCATTTGTGTGTACAACGTGTGTATGTGTTTGCATTTGCAAACAAACATCTCTGCATACACCTTTGTGCTATGTGAAGGAACAGGGTTTGTTTACCCACCATCTCTACTCCTCAGAGACCGGCGGGATGAGTCGGCCAGCTCAGGGTGGAACAATAGCTCCTCCCACTGGCCAACTAGCTGCAGCGCCTCTCCAAACATGTCTTTCTCTCTCTTATCACCAGAAGCAAGTGCGCATCTTGATTCATGTCATGCCAAAACAGGACTTAGCCAGAATCACACACCAAGCGTTTTTTCTGGGATAGGTGTCTCGGGTAAATCCCTATTCCCCATTCCCAAATGCAAAACAAGAAAATCTGGCGGGCTTTATCTGCAGATAGACCTCATTAGGATGCCTGTTACTCTTCTCAATTAGTCCATCAGGAATATTACAAGCATAATGTACTAGTGGTTGACTGATATGGGATTTTCTGTGGCAGATACCAAAATCTATACTGATATCTAGAGATGATAGCGGTATAATGCTAATACAAACAAAAATTACATGCAATCAAGTGTGAGAGTAACAGTGGAGTTAGATACACATAAGAGAGAGTTGCTCTCATTTGCTATGTAGTATCCAAAGCATTTGAAATCCACTAACAACTATTTAACAGTAGCTTTCAAGTAGGAAATAATACAGAAATTGAATAATCAAATGAAAAAACATGATGATTCTTATAAAGATACTAAAGTTATTCAGTCAGAAGCAGTGAGTGATTTTCTCTTTTACTTTTGTTGCTTGATTAACGACAGACAGCAGCAGGTTTATTAGGCTGCTGTCACTTTAAGAACGAACGCATGGACCGAATATAGTGACACACATCCAGTTTTCATTTGACCCACCCAGTCGCAACATCTCTATCTTAGATTCAGCCATCCATGATAATTACTTGCTGTTATTTTTATGTTCTTTAGCCTATTCCTTTTCTGCTTATTTGCCTGTGTCAGATGCGGCTTTTTCTTTGAAACTCTGCCTAAAGGTCAGAAGCTGTTGTTTAGCGTGAACTGTTCAATGAAGCTGCCAGCTGAGACTCTACTTGAGGCTCTGGTGTGCTTGTCGTCTTGTTCTTGTGCATCTGGGCCATTCACTTCACTCTCTGTCCTGGTTAGATCCAGTTTGCTGTCTTTTTTTTTTTTTTTTCCCTCCAAGACAGTAGTGCATGAAAATAGCCTTCATCTCTTAAAAGAACGTACTGATGAGTTTCCTGAAATGTGTTTTTGTTTGATCAGTTTTAAAACTAAAATGTGAAATTGCGCAGTGACTTAAAAGAAATGAGACAATGTTTGGCTGTTTCCACACTTAATGAACCATTTGCAACTCTGCCTATAAAAAGGTTTCTCGAATACCAATCAGCACATTAGAAGGATTTATTTAATACAAGGCTTTCTTAGCAGACTGGAGTAATGACAACTGAAAATTGGGGCTTATATGTAGTATATTATAATTTAAATTTATATTTGTTTGTAATAAATATATTAAAAAAAAAACTAAAATATTATTTCAAACAGTATTAATAATTACTGTTTAGTATTGTATTTTTTTATTTATTTTATAAGTTATATTAAAAATGTGTACTATTGTTCAAAAGTATGGGTTAGTAAGATTAAAAAAATATTTAATAAAGTAAGAGTAAGTAAGATATTTTATTGTCATTGTACCTGTACAAGTGCAACGAAATTTAGAGTGGCAGCTCTCAAGACAAAATTTACCCATTAAATATAGACATACACATTAAATTTCATAAAAATCTCTAAAAGTATATTGCACATTGTATAAAAAGTGTTATAAAATGGTTAGTTCCTGTCCTTGATTCTGATTGGTCAATAGCTGTGTTTTATTCCCGATAAAACACGGCTATGACAGCTTCACCCAACGGTTCTGTGTATCACTACACAACACCCTTAGCAACCACTCTTAGCAACGTAAACTGTTTGTTCTCAATTGATATTGTTAATTGAAGCTTACTCTATTATGTAGAAGAGTATTGTGAGAAAGAGATCGAGTGAGCGAGTTTATTACCTGCATTCAGATTCAGCATTTTCCAGTCCTGTTCATAATAAAAAAATCTGTTTAAATGTCCGATGTATTATCCTGTTCTTTTAACAGTTAAGGGGTTTCCCGTGACTGACAGCGCTAGTCAAAGCATTTGTCAGTTGCGTCTTGTTCCGTTTTCAAAACAATTCAGTCTTTTCAATGTAAAAGTCTTCGCTACTGACTGACACACTCATAAAGACAGTCTTTGCCGCCATCTAATGGCGTAATAATGTAACTTCTGTTGCTGTTCACGGTCAGGGACTATTTTTTCTGGCGGAGGAAGGCTTTTAGAAAAAGTTTACTTAATGAAAGTTGCATTGATACATATTTTTGGCTTTAATATTTGTATTGTGTGGTAACCGTTTTATAAAAGCAATAAGGTACTCGAGGCTAGTGCTGTATCGTGAGTAAGTCACGGCTGAAGGGATTGCAGGCACTCTGCTTCGTGTCGTGCCTAACAACACCCTTCAGCCGTGACTTATTCACGATACAGCACAGCCTCTCTTGCCTTATTGTTTACTTATAGTGCATGTATTGAATGTCAACATATAAAAACACAAACAGTCCTCAATTCTTGATAATTATAAAAAAAAATATGGAGTTACTGTAGAAAAAATAAATAATATTTTTAATAATAATAATTAATAAAATATTTTGAATAATAAAAAATAAAGTAAAATAATACTTCATTCAGCAATGGTGTATTGATCAAAAGGGACAGTAATTACATTAATAATGTTAAAAAATATATATGTTTCTATTTCAAATAAATGCTGTTCTTTCTAATCATCAAATAATCCTGAAAAAACTTTTCAACATTGATAATAAAAAATGCATTTCTTTTCTTTATTTCTTGAGCAGCAAATTAGCAAATTTGAATGATTTCTGAAGTAATGGCTGCTAAAAATTCAGCTTCATCACAGGAATAAATGACATGAATAAATGAAACGGCTATTTTAAATTGTAAAAATATTTCACAATATGTTTTACTTTATTTTTCAATCAAATTCAGCTTTTGTGAGGTAGTGTATAATTTTATTGTTTTATTTTAATATATATTTGTAATATTACATTAATTAAAATGTTAAATTACCTATACAGTATGTTTGGGTTGTTGGATAGACCCCAAATATAAAACATGAATTAGCACAATCAATTTTCACATGCTAAGATTACTGGATTTTTAATTAGGTCAGAGTAACTTGCTGGTAAACAAGAAGTTCATTTCAAAATGACTTATTATTTTTATACAGTACATACAGCATTGTGTTCACAATCATAAAGTATAACAATTCAGAAACTTATTTTATGCACTGTTTACTCAAAATTCACTATGCATTGACAATGCTGTTGATTTCATTCTGCCATGAGAGGAATCTTCCACTTCTGTTAATCGGCCAAGCAGGCATGGTTATCTGCCGACACCTCTCAAAATGACTAAATATCAGACTATTAATCATTCTGGCCAATATTTCGGTCTATAGCCACAATGTACCCACTGTACCAGTAGAAGATCATTTATGTTGAGTATTTTATGGCATCATATCTCTTAGTGAAAAATGATAATGCTCTGTAGAGTCATATTGAAGCACTGCATAATCATATGTGGCTCTCATATTATGCGTCACCATAATCCATTTTTATTGCCGCTTGGCCCACGCTGGTGCTCAGCGCATTTGGTCTCGTAGAAACGTAGAGCAAATATGGCATTATGAGAATACATTAGAATAACACGCTGATGTTTTGTAGTGTAACAGCGTTTCTGCCCAGCCGGTTTGCTTAAATATCTAAACATGGAGTTCATAGTAAAAGTTTTCTCGGACACTGCCATCTTAATGCATCTCTGCTTGTGTTTGATCTTTTTGTGGAGTCGGAAAGAAATGAGAGGACTTAAGGGAGTGTAAAAGTGAAGTATGATGAAGAAAGAGAGAGAAGGCAGTGATTTTCAGTGTGTCTCATGTTATATTTATAGTCAATGACACACTTGCCTCTCATGTCAGTGTAGGGATTAGCAGGTAGCTTATGCACAGCACTGATGAAAAGCCAGTGAAAGAGGGATGGATGTGCCAGGGTTAATAAGGACAGGATGGATGGAGGAAGAGAGAACGAAAGACTGATGTTAGCAGCACATCCAGAGCAAGTAACATGCTCATCCTAGATCTTTTTTATCTCATAAACATACATTTTTTCCCACCGTTTTACATTTGTAGATCATTCATTGACTATATTCACACAAAAATTCATATATTTGTGTTAAATGTTTATTTATTTATTTTTTAAATAATGATAATGATTATTATAAAACGGTTAGTTCCTGTCCTTGATTCTGTTTGTTCAATCGCTGTGTTTTATTCACGATAAAACACGGCTATGACCGCTTCACCCAACGGTTCTGTGCATCACTACACAGCAACCACTCTTAGCAACTTAAACTGTATGTTCTCAATTGAAGCTTACTGTATTATGTAGAAGAGTGTTGTGAGACAAAGATCGAGTGAGCGAGTTTATTACCTTGTTCAGATTTAGCATTTTCCTTCAGGTCAGTCCTATGTTCATAATAAAAAATCTGTTTAAATGTCTGATGTATTATCGTGTCCTTTTAACAGTTAAGGGGTTTTCCCGTGACTGACAACACTAGTCAAAGCATTTGACAGTTGCGTCTTTTCAATATAAAAGTCTTCGCTACTGACTGACTCACTCATAAAGACTGTCTTTGCCGCCATCTAATGGAGTAATAATGTAACTTCTGTTGCTGTTCACGGTCAGGGACTATTTTTTCCGGTGGAAGAAAAGCTTTTAGTGAAAGTTTACTTCATGAAAGTTGCATTGATACATATTTCTGGCTTTAATACTTGTATTGTATGGTAACTCCGCTTTGCGTTGTGCCTAACAACGCCCTTTAGCCATGACTTATTCACGATACAGCACAGCCTCTAGTACCTTATTGCTTACATATAATATGTTAATATAATAATACTTGTTTTTTTTATTAATTTTCCTTTTTGTTGTATTTTATTTTATTAGGATATATTTTATTAATGTAATATATTATTTAATAACATTCAATATTATTACATTTTTATTTAAAATTATTAAAGTTTACATTTTTTTTATGAACAAATATAAATAGTGAAATAATGTTTGTATCAATTTCTTGACTTTTTGGTCCCTACATAATTCTTTTACTTCCATTTGTTTTATATTGTAGTTTGATGGCTTTACCTATTAATACAATAGTATATAGTTTATAATATTTTTGTTAATATTTTATTTATATTTAAATATGTTATATTAATAAAAAATAAATTAATAAAATAAAATATTAATACTAAATTTTATAATTTTAATACTTTAATAGTAATACTAAATATTTTTTATTTTTATAATTTTATAACTGTAATAATAATATTTTATCAGTAATATTAATAAAATAATAAACATCATATTGTAAACTATATAATAATATATTAATAGTTAATATTATTAATAGTTGTAATTTCATATTATTAAAATTATAGTTAAAATGATCAATTTACTTTGTAAACAAATAAACTGAAATAGTGCCTATGTATTTTTTTTTATGTACTTTTGTACTTTTTATGTACTTCCATTTGTGTTATTTTCTTGTTTGTTGGCTTTAACTATTATTCTAAAACATTAATAAAACATAAAGATTGAGTAGGTCCAAACTTCTGACTGGTAGTTTAGTCACGGCTCTGACAGTTTTTAATAAACAGTTCACAATGTTCTGCAATCTCCTTCTAGAATATTTTTATTTTTTAAAATTAGAGAAAATGTCATTTCTATGTAGAGCTACTATATTATATAGAGTCTATATTATTAAATACATACTATATTTCAGAAGCCTCAATTTTCACAGAAAAACATTCAGGCATGAACTTCTCGACTGTCACTTTTCCAGTCAATAAAAGCGAGCGACTGTAGTATTAGGTTTTGAAGGGTATTTAAGAGAGATTTATGAAGAAGCATTTGTTTGTGAGGTATTGTAGTATTGTCAGCAGAGAGAGACAGTCCTTCACCGGAGGCGGGGGCGTTTGTCATTTCTCCCACGGTATTAGAGCCGTACGTTACAGCGTGCCTCGCTTGTGAAGTGGGTATACGTGCCCACGGGCGGAGACGAACACGGCGCATTGATTATTCATATAAGCAGCTCAGTCTGACTGGTGAGATCCTGCTGGAGTTTATGTAATGTAGCCACATGCACGAGGAAGTCCTGCATTCCTCCAGAGGCCTTCTAATGTATTCGTCTGCATTTGTAGGTCACATGGAACAGCACGGATCTCACCTCGACTCAGAGTCTCTGCTCGGTGCATTTTGCCAGTGGGGAAGATCTTTGCGCGTCGGTAATACATGGAGCCATCGGGGAGATTTTTTGCGGTATTAGAGTCATGTGACGTGCCCTCTTAGATGAGAAGCGGCGTGTTTGACTAGATCTCCCTTGATATCTGACTGCGCTCATAGCTGATGCGTGTATCGACCCGTCGGCTGTTGGCAGCGCTGCCATGTTTTCTCAAGATTCTCTCCGTTCCTCTGGCTTGTAGCTACAGTGTTTGATGCTGCAGTCAGTTGTCTTTAATTAACAATCTCTCTCTGTTTCAGGCAGCAGTAGCACTGCAGCAGGTGGGATGGCAGGAAGTGTATCCTATGGACTTCTATTCCAATCAGAGCCTGGGGGCTTGGACTCCTAATCACCCAGACAACCAACCAAAAAGGCCTTCACGCAAACCCACCCAGGTGTGTGTGTGTGCGCGCTCATGTGCGTGCGTGATGAGGTTTTTGAGGGGGAAAAAAGCATTTTTTATTGGCTTTTATGTGTGTCAGAGATAATATATGCAGTTTCACCAGCATGTACATTGAAATTCGCTTTCAGAAATCCCAAAGTAATGTGATCTAAGATGCACAAAGTTAACTACAGAAAATAAAATTAGAAATAAAACATTGAATAAGATGAATAAATATACTCTTTATTTTTAGAATTGCATCTGTTTATTTTTATTAATATTTTACTATTTTATTTTAGGCAGTGGCTATTTACACTAAGTGACAATAGCAATATATTCTATTATCACTAAGTGACAATAGCAGCATTTTCTTAGCGATATGCTATTTACACTAGGTGAAAATAGCGATAGATTCTATTTACACCATGTAAAAGTATCAGTTCTTTGCAATAAGAGTAAATAGTAATTAGATGCTATCTATACTTCATATTGGCAGATACTATTTGCACCTCAGTGTTTTTGTACATTAACAGGATGCAATAATATCATAGAGTGTAAATGATTATATTTATTAAAATTATTAAATGGATGCTGCCTTATTGGTAGAATAAAAACCCTCCCTACACCTTCCCCTAACCCTACCCAATAAATACTTTTAATATTATTAGACACTCGTTGGCAGTTTATTTCCACTTTTAGAACATTATTTTCATTTTTATTGAAAATAAATGCGATCTCGGAAAAAGACAGATTCAAACCTGCGTTGATTGTGTTAAAGGCCGGGTCTGCGAGCCTGACTCACTACTGCTGCGCCACTGAAGATGTTGAATTCTGCGTCTCCCAACCAGACATTAGTGGGCGGAGTTAGTGTAAATAGCGTTTGCCAACAAGGGACGCTATTTGCACTTAGGGGGCTTTCACACTGGCAGTTTAGTTCGAAACGGGGCACAGTTCGCATGAAAAATCGCTAATGTGAAAGCTGTCATGTGAACCCGGGTGCGCACCGGGGTATCGAACCCGAGACTACCTGAAGGAGGTGGTCTGAGTTCGGTTGCACTCGAACTGTGCCGCGGTTCGCATGAATATGAAAGCAACACGGACTCTGGTGCGCACATGTTCAGGAAGTAAAGTAACCTGCGCATGCGTTTTCGCCGATTGTAATGTATTTACTTCAATAAAACGCATGTAAGAGAAGATAGTGTTGATGATTTACCTTGGATTCGAGCAGGAGTGAGCCTGCACTGTATTCGCACTTTGCGAGTGCAGTCAGAGCGGCAAATGAATGGCAATCAGCTGTCTCCTCAAAATTGTCTGTTTGCAAGCAGTAGAAAACCATCTACATGCGGCGCACATACAGTAAACACAAGTGTCATTTACTCTGCTGCACATAATAGCACCGAATTAATAAAAAACACAATTTATTGACCCACGTTCAGTTTTCTATCATGCGGCGTGCACGTCTGTGATGACGTAAGATGCACGCAAACGCACCAGGGTTCGATAGAATCAATTTGAGTGTGAAACCAGACCAACGCTGCGGGGGGCAGCGGGAACAATCGCGCCCGGGCTCGGACCGTGGCAAACAAGCCCAGTGTGAAAGCCCCCTTAGTGTAAATCAGGGCTCCAGACTGCACCTAAAACGGTCGCATTTGCGATTAAGTAATCGATTGGCGACCATACAAGTTCACACGTTAAGACTGTAAAATTTGCATGTTACTTGCGTGTTCTGTGACCAGTATCATTTGTTGTGTTGACATAATTAAATGAGATGCTGCGTGTGAAAGTTTCACTGAGTTAGAGCGCCAAAATATGAACGGGTAGGGAAAAATATCACACAACAAACCGACGCCAAAGAACTAGCGCTGATGAAAGCCAACTGTGCTGTTGCACCGCGTCACCTGCGTCGGTGCAAAAAAGCTGCATTTGAACACACCGTTCTCCTCCTGCGTAAAGGAGACAACTGCCTACTTCATATAAATTTGTCTATATTCGTCATTCAAAAGGGGATGGCCCTGCAGAGTGCAGATACATACACAATGCAGCGCGTGCTTACCGTTTTGAACATCGATCATGCTGATCACTTTCATTATTCCACTCCGCTCATGCTCATCAGATAAATTTAAGGTTATTAAAAGTCTTCAGTACCTTAAATGGTATAACAAGAGTATTAATGATCATTTTAAGGCGTCTTATATTTTCTGGATGGAAAAACAAATCGCGATACTCCCTAATGTGATTATTAACATTAATTTCATTAAAAAAATGTGAGCGCTGCATGTTTTAAAGTCAAAAGTCACTGTTTCAGAACAGCTCGCATTCAATGATTAGCGCACGTTTGTCAACCGATTGCTTATGAACTAATGCTGATCAATTATGACAGTTTACTTTATATTATTTATATTATAATGTGTTGTCAACGGTTGTAACAACGTAATTTTTTTTATCTTACTCATCTGAACTTGAATGAGCAGCAAAAGTAAAGCAAAGACATTTCAAAATAAGAGTCCTGCTGTATTTCGGCCTGTTCAATAATCAAAGTCAAGTAGTATGTATATCAATTTCCCCTGTTTGTTATTTGGTTACACAAACCAAATTTAATATATTTATATATTTAATATTTAATATTTAATAAATATATTTGCATATATTTATATTTATTTTCATTTGATTCAAAGTAAACTGTTGTAGCTTCAGGAAGGAAAGACTAAGAACATTATTTGACTCATATTATTCAATATAAAGATTTTGCTAGCCTCAGGGTTAGACTATTATAGATAACTAAAACCATTAAAAAAACTTATTTTTCATTGCTTGAAATAAATGTTAATACTGAAATAAAAATGTATACAAACTAAACAGACATGTTTAAAAACAACAAAAAATAAAACTAAAAACAAAAAAATTATTAAATCTTAACGAAAAATGAAAACAGAAAATATAAAAATCTAATCAGATTCAGAATATTAACAAAAACTATATTTTCACTTAATACTATTATAGTTTTTGTTAATATTTTGAATCCGATTAGATTAAGTGAAAATAGTGACATTCACAAGATGAAAATGCTGAAACTGTAAAGGGGAGATATATAAACACAACAGGAAGACTAAAAGTAAGTGATTTTAAGTTCATTGTTGTGTGGCTCTTAAAATTATTTGGCGCCCGTTTTTTCCCCCTATAGGAGCCAGTGGCTCCTTAATGATTTTTTTTGTCTGGAGCCCTGTAAATAGACTCTCAGTTTATTTTATTATATTATTTTTATTTTTATATTTTTATATTGAAGAAACCAAATCTTGATGTTTCTGATTTAGGTAATTTCAGACCAATTTCTAATCTTCCCTTTATCTCTAAAGTTTTGGAAAAGGTTGTACTTATTCAACTACATTTTTTTCTGAATTCAAATTCAATAAATGATACCTTCCAATCAGGCTTTAGAAAAATCTGCTTTATTAAAAGTCACTAATGACATTATGCTGGCTACAGATAATGGGAGTGCTGTTGCTCTGGTCCTTTTAGATCTCAGCTCAGCCTTCAATATGGTTGATCATACAATTCTCATTTCTCGTTTAAAAAATCTAGTAGGCATTCAGGGTACCGTTTTAAAATGGTTTCAGTCTTTTTGAACTAATAGGAAGTTTTCTGTATGTATTGGTAAACATAACTCTTCAGCTGCACATCTTTCCTGTGGTGTTCCGCAGGGATCAATTCTTGCTCCATCATTGTTTTCTTTATTTTTGCTGCCTTTGGGTTCCATCTTTTTCAAATATGGAGTATTTAGTTTTTGTTTTTAAAGCACTACATGGCCTAGCACCAACGTACCTATCTGACATTCTGCGTTGTCATAATCCATCCAGGTCACTTAGATCTAGCAACCTTGGACACAGGGGCGTAGCCATCATTTCAGAAGTGAGGGGGACAGAAATGTTGGGTGTAATACCAGTTTTTATCTGACCTTTGTCTAATTGATGTATTTTTTTTTTTATCTCATCTCTTGCTTTTAATTTGAAATCAATTTGCTTTTGATAAGAAATCAAATACACTGCTGAACAATAACCAATATCTAATATTTTCCCCTATATTTTTATGACAATTTTATGATTGGTTTATGTACTACAAACACTTGTACATTAAGTCCTCATGGATTTTATACAATGTAAAAAAAAAATATCATAGAATAAGGCAGAAAATACAGTACCTATCAAAATTTTGGAAACATTACATTGTAATTGTACAATTGAAATAGGCCTTTGTGTCTTCTGCTCACCAAAGCTGGATTTATTTAATCAAAAAAATGCAGTAAAAACAGTAATATTGTGAAATACTATTACAATTTAAAATAGATGTTTTCTATGTGAATATATTGTAAAATGTATGATGATTTGATGCTCAAGAAACATTTATGATTATTATCAATGTTGAAAACAGTTGTGCTGCTTTATATTTTTGTGGAAACCATGATACCAATCAAACATTTGTGGTAAGATAAAAAAAGAGAGATATTAATACTTTTTTTCATCAAGGATGCATTAAATTTATCAAAGTGACAGTGACAATAAATGCAAGTAAATGCTATTCATTTGAACTTTCTATTCATCAAAGAATTGAGGAAAAAATGTATCATGGTTTCCACAAGCAAATCAGCATATTAGAATGATTTCTGAAGGATCATGTGACACTGAAGACTGGAGTAATGATGCTGAAAATTCAGCTTTGCATCACAGGAATAAATTACACATAGTATTTTCACATAGAAAACAGCTATTTTAATTTGTAATACTTCGCAATATTACTGTTTTTATATTTTTGGATTAAATAAATGCAGCCAAAGTGAGCAGAAGAGACTTCTTTCAAAAACATTAAAAAGGTTGTCAATTAGCACTGCATTATTCATATACTTTATTGTCAATAAATACCTTGAGATGGCTTGAAAAACACACATAAACCATATCTTGTTGCAATCGTGTGTTTGTCTTCACGTTTCATCAGTCAATACGTTTCTGCATTTTAATCAGCTACTGCTGCTACAGCAAATAGCTGAATTACTTCTACGAAACCGGAGGCGGGGCCAAGATGGCGCCTGTGTAAGTCGCGTTGTTAGTTGCTCTTAAACTATTTTGTGCAATACTTGACCTAACTTGTCCTCATGTGAGTAAAGACAGTATTAAATGTTATTAATCTAACAAAATTAAGAACCCTTATTTTTCTTGAGGATGATGGATGTTTCCTATACGCACTTTATTGGAAATTAGCCTGCTAGTTGCTATTTGAGATGTGACTGCTCTCTCTATCGGTTATAACAATTCAGTCATAAGATTTATTTTCCTCATCGCAACAAATGGAAGATGCTTTAGCAGTGAAACGTGTGCATGATTACATAACGGCACCTGTGCAGGAGGATAAAGCTGCTCTTTTAACTTTATTACCTGATACTCCCACCAAGAGTCCACAATCAAAGATGCGACGCCACACTACAGAACCATCAAATGCAGTTCTCTTGGAAGCAATTGAGAAACTAGGGAAAAAACAGGACGATTTTTTAGAGAAATTAACGGCAATTGAAAACTCTGTCTCGTGTAACTCAAACCGCATCACTGAACTTGGAACTAAAATGGACGCGATCTCTGATAAGGCTGATCTTGCCGTTACTAACTCCAGTGCGATGAAGGATCAAGTTACGTCACTAAAGACTGAAAACAAGCAACTCTGGGAAAAGTTGGATGAATTGGAGGCATACAAAAGACGGTGGAACCTACGGATTGCTGGTATCCCTGAAGTGGAAGGTGAAAATGTAAAGATGGCTGTGATGGAAATAGTGCGTTTAGTTTCACCATGTCTAGCAGATGTTCTCCAGTCTTCCATCGACGTGGCCCACAGGCTTGGGAAGAAAGGACTCACTCAGCCTCGTCGCATTATTGTGCAGTTCACCTCTCGCACGCACCGTGACCTCATCTGGGCCGACGCGAAGCGCTCCGAAATTCTCAAACAAAAGAATATCAGGATAACGGAGGACTTAACACAACGCGCAAGGGAAGCTCGAAATAAACTGTGGCCACTCGTGAACCAAGCTAGACTGGAAGGTAAACGTGCAGGGTTTCAGGGTTCAGCTGCCATCATCGACGGGAAGAAAATTACAGTGGACAACATATAAATGACTATATACAGTGACTCTAATATTCTGTAGTGAGGTTTTTCATCCTTATGGGAATTGTTTCTTGTTAAGGTTCCAACTTAGAATAGTTATGTTAAACTGGTTCTTACTACAGTGAGGAGGTCTGGATAAGTGTTGCACTTACTTTTTTCTACCTCAATCCATTAAGAAGTTTTAGTTTTATTTACTAAACAATAGATTTTTGTTACAAGTTCTTGCTTGTTGTTTTATGTCATTTAAGTTGAATTGTTTTTCACTCAATGTTAGGGGAATTCGAGACTTAACCAAACGTAAAGCTTTATTTCTTTTTTGTAAATCAAAATGCAGAGATGTCTATTTTTTACAAGAAACACATTCAGGTGTGAAAGACGAAAGTTTCTGGTCCAATCAATGGGGGAGTAAAATTATCTACTGTCATGGTTCCAATAATTCTGCTGGGGTTATGATTTTATTTAATCAGCACTTTAATAACACTGTACTTGAATCACATTGTTCGAATGAAGGCAGATGGTTAATTATTGTTATCCAGGTTGGGGAAAGCGTTGTTATTCTAGCTAATGTCTATGGCTTTAACAGATCCAGTCTTAATAATTGTCTCTTTACAGATTTAACATCCAAATTAATATCTTTAAAAATAAAATACCCATCTACATCACTAATTATGGGTGGGGACTTTAATGAGGCTCCTGATTTATGTTTTGATAGATTTCCTCCAAAATATGGCACTACCACTGTTAACAAAATAATTAGTGATATATGTTCCAGTCTCTCGCTGGTAGATATTCATAGATTCTTACATAATGACTCTTCCTCTTCCTTTACTTGGTTCAAATCTGATTTGACACAAAAATCACGTATTGATTTTTGGTTAATATCTGATAGTCTGATTTCTTCTGTTAAATCATGCTCTATTTCCAGTGCACCTTTAACTGATCACTCAGGTATCGAGTTAGAAATTTCTGACCTTAACTGTAACTCGTTTAGGAAACCAGGGTATTGGAAATTAAATACCTCTTTATTACACAATTCTAATTATTGTTTGGGTATTAAAGGCATAATTGATTCTTTTAAAAAAAATACTAATATTTCTCATACCTTAAATTGGGAATTGTTTAAATATGAGTGTCGAAAGTTCTCTATAAAATTTAGTAAAGAACTTCTAAAATCAAAAGGATTACAATTTGAATCTATATTAAAAGAAATTAATCGTATTACTTGTCTTGCCAATCCAAATGATGCAGAGAAAGAAAGTTTATACCTATTAAGAGAAAAATTAGACTCCTTTTATATAGAAAAGGCTAAAGGGGCCTTCATTAGATCTAGGGCCAAATGGCTAGAAGCTGGAGAAAAAAACTCTGCATACTTTTTTAATTTGGAAAAAAAGCGAGCCGAACTTAAAAAAATTTCCTCTTTGTATATTGATGACACTATTATATCAGATGACAAAATAATCTCAAAATTTGTTTCAGACTTTTATCAAAAATTATATACATCATCTTTTAACCCTGATTCAAGTGATTTATTTTTTAACAAGATACGACCTTTCACTCCTGGTATAAGTATAAATAACAAAAACCTTTGTGAGGAGGAAATCTCATTGAAAGAATTAGATGATATCATTAAAAAAACACCATTTAATAAAAGCCCAGGACCCGATGGTTTACCTTTTGAGTTTTACAGAGTTTTTTGGGAAGATATTAGAGAGTTTATTTTGAATGTGTTCAATGAGTGTGCAGCAAATGGGGAACTTACAGAATCTATGAAACAGGGAGTAATTACACTAATTCCAAAACCAAATAAAGACATTTTGCACTTAGACAACTGGCGCCCAATCACACTCCTTAACTCGGATTACAAATTAATAGCGTCTCTATATGCCAATAGGTTAAAACCATGTTTGGAGGAAATCATATCTGTCACACAGTCTGGATTTATGAAGGGAAGAAATATTTCAAACAATATTAGACTGGTGTTAGACATTTTAGATTATTCAAATTTAGTAAATGAGGAAGCTCTTATTTTGTTTTTAGATTTTTGTAAGGCTTTCGATACCGTTGAGCACAATTTCATGTATCAGGCCCTTAGTTACTTTGGTTTTGGCCCAACCTTTACAAATATGATGCACACATTCTATAATAATATCTCAAGTAGTGTTTCTTTATCCGGTGGTACGTCTTCTCGTTTTGTTATCCGAAGTGGTATTAGACAGGGATGCCCTATTTCCCCGTTTTTATTTTTATTAGCAGCTGAAACATTAAATCTTTACACTCTGCATTGCTCCCAAGTTAGAGGTATTGAGATAGGAGATTTCACTTTAACTATCAGTCAACTTGCTGATGACACTTGTTTATTTTTGAAAAACAAAAATCAGGTTCCTGTTATTCTAGAGGCACTCAAACTGTTCTCTGATGCCTCAGGTCTGTCTGTGAATCAGTCTAAAAGTGAGATTATGGCTGTACACCAACTAGAAGACTCATGTATATCTGGAATACAGGTTAAACAGGTAGTTCGATACTTGGGTATTGTAATTAGTAAATCAGCCTCAGAGAGAGTCACAGAGAATTTTTCGCAAAGATTACAAAAAACAAGAAATATTTTTAACTGTTGGCTTCAAAGAAATTTATCTATCCAAGGTCATGTATTGATTTCCAAGGCTGAAGGGATCTCCAGACTTGTATATCCTGCATTGTCTCTTTATGTAGATTCTAAAATGTGTGCTGCAGTTGATAAAATTTTATTCAAATTTATCTGGAGAGGCAAGACAGAGTATATTAAAAGGAAAACCATAATCAGAAGTGTATCAGAAGGAGGACTTAATGCTTTAGATTTCGACACTATCAATAATGTATTTAAAATTAATTGGATCAAGCACTGTCTTTGTCAAAATAACCTTCCATGGTTCTTTATTCCCAATCTAATTTTTAAAGAATGTGGTGGTCTTGACTTTTTACTTGCCTGTGATTTTAAATGTACTAAACTCCCAATTAAGTTGTCTAATTTTCACAAACAAGCTCTTAATGCCTGGAAATTAGTCTACAAACATAATTTCTCTCCTCATTCCTGTGTAATTTGGAATAATCAATATATATTATTCAAAAACAAAACCATCTTTTGGAATGATTGGTTTAACAAAGGGTTAATTTTTGTTACAGACTTGATAAATCAATCAGGTGACTTATATAATTATACTGATTTTATTAATTATCTTGGGACAAATGTATCTTTTAAAGAATATTTAAAACTCATTCATTGTATCTCTTCGAAATTACTCTATCTTATAAAAAACGAAAAGATGTATAATCCTGTAATTGGTTCTCTTCCTGCTCTGACTGTTGAGGGCCTTTCCATTAGGGATAAAAAATTTAATAATATGTATATTAGAAAAATATTAACCAGAGAAAAAAAGTGTTTCGCCTAAGGCAATGGTGAAGTGGAAACAGGATTATCACTCCCTTGTTTTTCAGAATTTGTGGTCAGATATAAATAAATTTGTAATTCCTAATAAAGTCAAAGAAACTCACTTTAAAATAATAAACAGATACTATCCATGTAACAATTTTATTAGTAAATTTAAAGAAGGGTTTTCGCCATTATGTAGTTTTTGTAAAGAAGAAACAGAAACAATTGTACACTTATTCTTCAGTTGTAATTATACCAAATTATTTTGGTCCCAAGTTTCTATGTTTCTTTTTGACTTGTTTTACAAGTTTGTCACTATAACTGATGTAATGGTCTTGTTTATGGATTGTGATACTGGTTTAATGGAATTGGATAATATAATTAAACTTCTTATACTACCAGGGAAATATCATATACATAAAGCAAAATGTATATCGACTGTACCAAATGGTAGACTATTTTCCACTGATTTGAAGATTTTTTATGACTCTCTAACATCAATACAGAACAATCGAAAAGCTGTTAAGACATCTAAGCTGTTGAAAAGGATACTTAATATAATAGAAACGTGACTGTTTTGTGATATAAGATACAGAATTTTGATTTAATTGTTTTATATATTCAAATGTCTTTGTATTCCCCTACTGTTGTTTCTATAAAAAAAAAAAAAAAAAAAACTTCTACGAAACCGTTTTGGACTTTCTGCGAGAGAGCGCCCTCTGGCTTCCAGTATGAAGCACGAGAGTGATCGCTCCATAATGTTTAGATCGGCTCATTTTAGTTAAGAATAAAACGACAGGTCATGCATAAAGTGCGGGGGGCGAATTTACATTTTATTAAAAGTGCGGGGGACACGTCCCCCACGTATTCTACGCCCTTGCTTGGATAGCTTTCTGTTCTAGGCTAAAACATCGTGGAGACTGAGCATTTGTGGTAGTAGGCCCTAAACTCTGGAACAGCCTTCAGGTATTGATCCGAATGATACCATCACTCTCCTCTTTTAAATCTAAACTTAAAAAACATCATCTTAGGGTTCGTATTTAAATGTCTGCTGTTTTATATATTGTAATTTCTTTTTATCTTTGAGTATTATGATCTGTAAAGCACTTTGGTCAACCTTGCGTTGTTTTTAAATCTGCCCTAACCCTAAATAAATAAAAAAAATGTATTGATATGCAATAATATAATTTAATAATATTCAATATTATTGAAATTATATTTAAAAATTATATTTAAATTTGTTATTTTTAACTTTTTTTGTCGTTGTTCAAAATTAACAAAATTGAGTAAATGCATCATCAATCCTTTCCTTTTTGCCTTACCCTGACTAAAGGGTAAGACAAAAACTCATTGATTAACTATGGTAAGCCCATTTTAAGTACTTTATATTTTAGGAATAGTTTTCGTGGGAAATTGCGTTCATACGTCACTCACCTGTGCATGTCTTGTCATATCTGCCAGTGTAGAAAAGTTGCTCCGGCTACTTTGACCCGTGTATGCTGTGGGAGTGGCATAGGTTAGTTGTCACAACTAGCGAGAAAGGTTGACATGGAGCGTGCAAAATCTCAAACCTTCGGGGAATCACCTGTTTTTTAAAAAAAAAAAAAATGCTGAACAGAAGAGAGTCTACTGGCAAAAAGAGAGCTCAACAGAGCTCGTAATTAAACACGAATCAACATTGGAATTTGAAAAGTAAAATTGATGCAGAGATGGTGTTTTTATTACTCAACAGGAGAGTAAGGTATTTTATTGAACAAATAAATTGCCTTATTCACTGTAAAGAATTATTTATTGTGAAGGGTCATATTCATCCGCATAGTCAAAGCACAACCAAAACAATGTTCTTCTGTAAAATGCATGCAGTTTTTTTTTTTTAACCACTAGAGGGCCAAAAGTTACATAGTGTACCTTAAATATATTGAAATATTTAATATGATTACAATTATAGTCAAAAGTAATGAAATTTAGTTAATTTGTAAACACAAATAAATGTTGAACTAGTGCCTAGGCTATGTATTAATTTTTTTGACTTTTTTGGTCTCTACATAATTCTTTTACATCCATTTGTGTTATTTATTAGTTTGTTGGCTTTTAACTATCATTCTAAAATATTAATAATAATACAGAGTTAGTTTGATGGTTTTATTTACTAGTTTGATGGCTTTTAACTAGTATTCTAAAATATTAAAGGAACACTCCACTTTTTTTGAAAATAGGCTCATTTTCCAACTCCCCTAGAGTTAAACAGTTGAGTTTTACCGTTTTCGAATCCATTCAGCCGATCTCCGGGTGTGGCGGTACCACTTTTAGCATAGCTTAGCATAGTTCATTGAATCTGGTTAGACCGTTAGCATCTTGCTCAAAAATGACCAAAGAGTTTAGCTATTTTTCCTATGTAAAACTTGATTATTACGCCGGAATGAGAGTATAGTTCCTAGCCATATCGGCCTAGAAAATCGCAACTTTTCATTTTCTGTCGGTCTTAGTACACGATGTAACTACAGAAGAGTCCAGTTTTAAATAGGAAAAATATCGAAACTCTTTGGTCATTTTTGAGCGAGATGCTAACGGTCTAATCAGATTAAATGAACTATGCTAAGCTATGCTAAAAGTGGTACCGCCAGACCCGGAGATCGGCTGAATGGATTTGAAAACAGTAAAACTCAACTGTTTAACTCTAGGGGAGTTGGAAAATGAGCCTATTTTCAAAAAAAGTGGAGTGTTCCTTTAATAATAATACAGAGTTAGTAGGCCTGCCCAAACTTCTGACTGGTAGTTTGGTCATGGCTCGGATAGTTTTTAATAAACAGTACACAATGTTCAGAGTTGAATCTACATATGTGGGAAATACAGTTTGAGACATTGATGTATGGTATAATGAAAATTATATAACAGTGCCACCTAGTGATGAAGCACTAGCAGAGTATCTGTGCATCTGTTCCTGCACTAAAACCCACCGTCAGCAGAGTCTTACAGGAGTGATGTTCTGTGTTATGTTTATCAAGCTTTGTATGGCTCATCATTGAAAAGCAGCAGTGTGTTGTGAAATATTCCTGTCTTAAAATATTGAAGGGTCAGTTGAATAAAGTCGTTATTTTGGGGGGGGTTTTGGCGCACAAAATGTATTCTCGTCGCTTCATAACATTAAAGTTGAACCACTGTGGTCACATGAACTGTCTTTAGTATCTTTCTGGGCATTTGAAAGTGTTAATTATCATGCTCTCAATAGAGGCCTCACTGAGCCATTGGATTTTATCAAAAATATCTTAATTTGTGTTCCGAAGATGAACAAAGGTCTTACAGGTGTAGAACTGAGAAAGCCATGGAAGAGCAGAAGAAGGAGACGAAGTGATGATAATAAAAACAGCAGAGTTTATTGAATAATCTTAGTTGCGTATGTTTAAATGCTCAGCTTTGTCTGGCTGTTTCAGTGCTCAAACAAATCTAGCAAAGGAAATGAAATTATTTTCATGTTCTGTGAAAATCAGTGCAAAAATAACCTCAAACTCATCCTTCATCTTGTTTCTCTCCATTACACAGAATCAACTTTAGTCAGAAAGGAGCGATATCGTGTAATTGCTGTACTTAGCGTGTGATTAGTTGTGGAAAGTACACCAATAACAGAAACAAGAAACTGTGAATTGATCTTCTTGTAGCTTGCTTGAACATAATAATGTCTCTTCCTCTTCCCGCAGAAGGTGGGTTCAGATGCCGGTCAGCAGGTGAGGAGCTGTGGCCGTGAGCAGAGCGCCTCCTGTGGTTGCCAGGCGGAATAAACGCAGCCTTCAGCACGGCCAATCATCGTGGACATCTGCAGGAGACAAGCAAGCCAATCAGATCTCACTATTGACATCAAAGCTGTGTCCACAACGCACTTCTTCAAATCAGCACTCTGTTGACTTGCACTATGAGTGAGAGACAGGAAAAAACGCAAGTGAGAGGGAGAATGAATGAGTGAGAGGAACACACAAAAATATGAGGAACTCTGTATGTTTCTGCCTGACATGTCACTGGTGTGTGAGAGAGATAATCTGTTGAAAAGAGCGCTGACCCTGAATGCACAGTGTTTCGTCTTACGGCGTGTGGGTGGTTTTAGTTAAACGTAATCATCTTGTCTCTCACTTAGAAAGGAGCTGCCAGCCACTTTGCATTGGTGACCTTCATCCTTTCAAAATTACAGCGGGAAACAAGAGCGCGTTCAGAATTATTCCTCTGCAAAGAAAGATAATACTCATTCTAAATTCCGACCCTGGCTTTTTTATTTCCCATTATGTCGGGATGAGTGGTTCTCCGACATAAAGGAGCTCTTTGAATGTTTTGAGTTTTAGTTAGGCGCAAAATAAAATAAAATGATTTGTTTACAATTTGCTGTCAGACTTTGATTAACTGCTGCTACATGAATGCCAGCATATATTTTGTCTTTTGTAATCACTGAACAGTGAAACCCAGGATGGATCAGCGGTCAGCTGAAACACATGGAGCCAATTTCCCTAAAGCGGATTAGGCAGAGTCTTGGACGAACTTTCGCTGTCAGTAGTGATTATTCTTGGTGAAATCTTTTATAGTCTGAGACTAAACATGATCTGAGTCCAGGAAAGCAGCCATGTTCCTGTGAATTTGGCTCTGAAGATGCTGACTCTGAGACTATCATGCAGGCCTCTATTAAACTAGTTTAACTCCTTTAGTTGTCTTCTCTTAGGATTGAATATATTTTGTGCACATAATTGTTTATTGATATACTAGATTATTTTGAATCAAAAAGAAACTATAAATGCAATATGTGGTGTTTTTGTTGAGTGTCTGTTAAAAATCAAAATAGGATGTATGTGACTTAGATTTAAAAAAAAAATTCCATTATGTTTTTTTTCCAGTCAGTGTGTGTTCCTTATAATAATAATAATAATTAGTCCAACATTTTGAAGTAATAATTAATAGAATAATAATTATTAGGAATTTAATTAGGGATAATTATTAGTTTGACTCTTTATTGCTTACTATTTTATAATAATACTAATACTACTACTACTACTAATAATAATAATAATAATTATTGTTATACGTTAGTCCAACATTTATGGAATAATAATTATTATGACTATAGTTAGTCATAAATAATATTATTATTTTTATTTTATTATTATTTTAAAAATACGTTTATTATTATTATTATTATTATTATTATTATTATTATTAATTAGTCCAATTTAACATAATAATTATTTGGGGGGGGGGGAGATATAATATATATATATATATATATATATATATATATATATATATATATATATATAATACAGTCAAACCAAAAATTATTCAGACATTTTTGATATATTTTTAGCAAAATAAAGTGAACACTGACATATTATACCCAAAAATTCTTCATACAGTAAAATTTGATAAAAAATTTGGAACCAAAAATTATTCAGACACTTTGACCTGACCATGTTTTGTTTAAGTGTTATCTGACATAATTAAGATTAATTTTTTCTGACACAGTTTAACTCTGAGACCTTGTCATATTTTATTACTATTTTTTTAAACTATAGTGAATAAACTGTATTAATGAATAAAAATGTTCAAGGTGTCTGAATAAATTTTGGTTTGACTGTATGTATGTATGTATATATGTATATATATGTATGTGTGTGTGTGTGTGTGTGTATGTATATGTATGTATATATATATATATATATATATATATATATATATATGTGTATGTGTGTGTGTGTGTGTGTGTGTATGTATATGTATGTATATATATATATATATATATATATATATATATATATATATATACATATACATATGGGAATATTTTATTTTTACAACTATAATTAGAATTATAATAACAATAATTATTAGTAACATAATTAGTAATAATTATTTGTATTATTGGTTTGTATTTTATTATTATTATTATTTTAAATTAGTCCCAAATTTATTAAATAATTGGAATATAGTTAGGAATTGTTATTTTTGTTGTCTTACTATTTATTATTTTGAAAATAATAATAATAATTAGTATTATTATTATAGCATTGTGAAATTGGCCAAAGTAAGTGATAAATGAACATGACAGGGAATTGCATAGTCCATTATGAGTCACAGATGTTCAATATTCATGCAGTAATCTATGGCGTTTTTGCCGAGTTTGCAGGTGGACCTGGTCGTACATTATTGCCACTCTCTCTTATATAACATCTGTATCATTTTCTTGATGTTACTGCATTTTTATTGATTACTTGTGTAATGAATAGAGGTGATCATCTTTTTTCATCAGGTTAGGTATTCCTATGTATCAATGTCCACTAGGTGATGCTGTCTGCCTGATCATACAGCAAAGTCTTACCTGATAGTTCAGCCGTCGCTGTTTGCTGTTGGTGATTGATTTACAGCTTTATTTTGCATGGCAGTGTACGAGAACGCATGCTTTAGTTACTGGTGTGGCAATCATTTCCAGATGTGATGAGGATGTCTGTGTTTGCCTCTGTCTCTCCTCCACACACACTCACACATTTCTGTGGCTGTACTAGGTATTCATTTCCTTTCTCATGGGAAGGGCACGAAAATTGACAGGAAGAGCCGAGAGATGCTCGAATTTCTTTCTGTCTTTGCCAATGCATGCGTGCTGAGCTCATGAGGACTAGCAAAAGTTCATCAAGAACCTCATGATGTTTACCATATGTGCATCTGTTCCTCAGAAGACAGGACTTCTTGAATAAATTTGCACAGATTGTTTACTTTTGTCATTTTAGCATTGTTAAAATGTTGAATTCTTTTAGGTTTTTTCATCTTTGATTATTTCACATGTATTGTTCTTCAGGTTTTTTTTGTAGTATGGCTCCCATACAAAAGTATTGTATTGACTATTTTGTATTGGCAAAAATACAAACTAAATATGAGGAAACTCAACTTGGAGATAACCTTATATTTAATTATTTTAAATTCATTGCCACATTTTACTGAACAGACTGATACTGATAACATTAAAAAAGTCTTTTATCATTTTATCAAAACATTTATCATTCAATTCCATTATGACCACCAATATATTGTGCACTGATGTACTTTTTTGCTAGTACTTTTAGAGTCCTGTATCTGAATCTGCTGTGGTTATGAAAACATCAAACTGTCAATTGTACTTTGGCAACAATGTTGACAGTAAGTGTAACAATAGAGAAATTACGTTTTTATAAAAGCTGTGAAACAAGTATTTTTTTTATCCAGCCTTTGTTCAGTCTATGAGAAGCCATATATCTTGGCAGTGTTTTATTGTGTCGTGTGTGTTTGTGCGCATCTGTATTTGAGCTTTTGTCTCTCCTCCTATTGAATTTGAGCAGCTTTTGTTAAGTGCCTGGCAAAGTGTTTATCTTCCTGCTACAGGAAACTCTGAGTCACCTCTGTCGCTATCATGTTTCCGAGCTTTATTTTTTGTTTTTTTTTTTGCTTTTCTTATTATCTGTGTAGTGTTAGGTCTCGGTCCTAATTGTATACTCATCTTCATGCACTTTACCCACCCACCTTAAACAAGGACAAAATGGACGTATTAACTGACCTCTAACCATCTATATCAGATATGGTTCCAGTGGCCATGTGGAACAGAAGCATTTGGGTTTATTTTAGTATGTTACAGTTCAGAATTCTCTGAGACATCTCTTACCTGCTGGCCACCTGACCGCAGACCCGGTGAACATCAGGACTCTTATGTTCAACAGCAGTTACTGAACTGAAGATTAGCCCACTTCTTCTCATTTCATCTGCACTTCAGACTCATTAGATTATCAGTTAAAACCATTAAAACCACTTTTTTGGATGAAACCGTGTCCTTGGCAATAAAGTATTCCCATAGGAATCATTATTTGAAGTGTTATTTAATCGGAAGCAAGACTTGCATCTGATTTGCATCTTGCATGTTAAGCAAAATAATATAAGTACCAGTATATGCTTAAAATCTCATTGAAAGATGAGACTGAATATCTGAATGATTGAATATCTGTGAGACATAAACATTTGAAATATGGCTTCATGGCTGCCAGCTGTTTTTCCTCCATATATATATATATGGTAACACTTTACAATAAGGTTCATTAGTTAACTACGTTAGTTAACATGAACTAATAATGAACTGCACTAACACAGCATTTATTAATCTTTGTTAATGTTAATTTTAACATTTACTAATACATTTTTAAAATCTTGTTAACATTAGTTAATGCACTGTGAACTAACATGAACAAACAATGAACAACTGTATTTTCATTAACTAACGTTAGCGAAGATTAGTAAATACAGTAACAAATGTATTGCTCATGGTTAGTTCATGTTAGTTAATACATTAACTAATGTTTAACTAATGAACCTTATTGTAAAGTGTTACCATATATATATATATATATATATATAAAACACACAAAAGAAATATGGTTAAAGAGTTGGTTCACCCAAAAATGAAAATTCTGTCATTAAGTACTCACCCTCATGTCGTTCCAAACCTGTAAGACTTTCGTTCACCTTCAGAACACAAATATAATACAATTTATATTTATAAAAAAAAAAAAAAAAAAAAAAACATAATTTATCACTTTATTTATGAAATATTAATCTCCAACCCACGTTTAAGAGAGCACCACGACACATGCGTGTTGTGTTGACGCGAGATTTTAATATTTTGATAAAGTGGTAAATTATGTTTTTTTTGCGCAAACAAAACACTCATGTCGCTTCATAAAATTGAGGTTAAACCACTGGACTCACATGGATTACTTTACTGATGTCTTTACTACCTTTCTGGACCTTGAAAGTGGTAATTCGTGCTAGGCTGTCAATGGAGGGAAGAAAGCTCTCAGATATTTCATCTAAAAATATCTTAATTTGTGTTCTTAAGATGAACAAAGGTATTTAGGCCCGTTCACACAGGACGCGAGAACGGCACCACTGCGCTATGAAACCCATTTATTTCAATGGTTTGCGCTGCGCGAGGATGGTTTGTTGCTGCGTCGACCAAAGCGCACGTGCAGCGGAGCACATCATTGGCGAGCTCGCGCGCATGCTGCGGTCAAAGTTCAAAATAGTTCAACTTTTGCTGCTGCGCTCTGTGACGATTACCCATGCGGCAAATAGAAAAGGGGCATCAAATGACAGGACATAGAGCTCCCGCTAAAAGTTTTGAAAACTCCTTAAGATACAAATCGCTTTGTATCTGAAGGACTACGCTGAACCCAGCGGCCAGCGCAGCGCATTCCGCGTCCTGTCTGAAAAGGCCATTACGGTGTGGAAGGACATGAGGGTGCGTAAATTTCATTTTTGGGTAAACTAACCCTTTAAACACAGTAAAGGACATCCCTGCTTGACACTTCATTTGATCATCTTTTGTTATAATAGCTGTTTTTATTACAATAAGTTATGTACATTATGTTTTATTGTATTGTATTTTTTTTTTATACACTATATTGTATGTTACCCTGATACAGTTTATCTATATGTGTGTAACACTGCAGTCAAAAGTTTATTAGCCAATATTCAGTAAAATGTAAGTCTTGATCAACTTTAATTCGTCATTTTACTACCTGTATTTTATATTTTAAGGTGAAAGCAGATTTGATGTAGTTTCAGTAGGTTGCGATATATTAAAACTAGGCTTATAGTATATCAGTATATCTATAAAATATATCATGCTGTAATACCTGAAACATTGTCACATTATTTATTTATTTTTTTTTACAGTGCTGAAAGAGGGGGGGGAAATTTTACCCAATATAGTAAGGGGACCAAAAAAGTGACCAAAATGACACAATCCAAGGTAAGAGAGTTGAAATGAAATGTGAGATTGGATTTTGTGATCCAAAGCCTCGGGTGAAGACTGAACACTAATATCAGAGAAACTCTAATCTGCTAAAGTGAACCATGCAGAGCTGAAACTAGTTGGAGATTTACAAAAAAAAAATAAAAAGAAGAAGATTGACTGTGAAAGTGAGGGAGAAATATCAAGTGTTGAAAGGAGATGAGTAATTATGTGTGGGAGGTCAGTCTGTCCTGTATGATACAGCCAAAAACACCTCTACAAAAATCCAACATACAGTACTACAAATGAATTTTACCACTGTTGGCTTTTTCTTTCCTTTATAGCATCTTACTTTACATTATTACTGCGTCGCTGTTTGGAGATACCAGCTTAGTGAATCATGCACATTTCTATTAACAGTTCTACTCAAAGCTCTTTTAGTTTTGCAAGACAGTCCAATTAAGATTGACCATGATTTGGCTGTTTTCTCTCAAACATATTTTGAAAATCTGGCCATCGACATGTGGCGATGACTGTGTCTGAACAAGCAAAAGCACTCCATACAGGCAGAATACACTAAGAATCACTAAGTAGAAAAACTGCAAGACGATATCAAATGTAATTTGTATATATTTTTATATATATTTAGTGATTTGACAACTCATTTACATTACATTTCAATTATATCAAATACAACCACGTCTAATCATGTTCATTCTACTAATGTTCCTCTGAGGGTACAGAATAAAGGCCTCTTCACACTGAGGACAATAACTATACAGTTCTAAAAATCGTTCTGAATATAAAAGAATAGCAGAATCCACACCACAACCAATACGATAACGGCACAGGGAAGTTATATTGTTGGAATCACTTTCAGAACGATCACCGTATGCTTACACTCCAAAAGTGTAATAAAATTTGCCTTTCCTATTGTGACGCTGATCCATTTAAATTCTATTGAGTGTTTACATAAAATGCTATGGAGAAAGGCAAGTCAAACATGATCTAAAACAGCCACATCAACTAAAAAGACTGATGAAAAGAAGAGAATAGGCCTACATCATCTTGCACCAACATAAATTAAAAAGTCATTATGACTTACAAATCATGCACTTACCTGTACAAATTAATCACTTAATTTTGCTTTAACAGAAAAGATGGTCATTGAATGAAATAATGATACTTTATTTAAGTTTTACAGAAACGTCTTACAGAACCATATAACTAATTACATTGCATTACAAACATTATATACATAGTTAATATGAAAACAACAATTGACAATATACATGCAGACATGGTTGTGGTAAATATTAATGTCCCAATATTTAATATACAGTATGTAATCGTAATTGTATTTTTTTTTAAATGGAGGTTTGATAACTAGTCTGATTTGAGCTTATTCTCAATGCATCAGACAGTTACTTTCATAAATTATGTTAACACATCCTACAGCAGGGATAGGCAACTCTGTACCACAATTTTTAGTTCCAACCTTAATCGAATACAACTGCATGAAATACTTTTTTTAATCTTTGATTTTGGCCATTTAATTCAGAAACGTATTCTTAAAATTCTGACACACGTTTTACACTTGCAATTTTACATTTAACAGCTGACAAACAAATAGCATTTTATTATGATATACTAAAAATAGTGATACATTTACAGTAGCCTAAACAACTGTGAGCTATATGGTTTCCAGAACTTAACGCATAAAAAATATGGTGACCAAATCTGAGAAGTTAAGGTATTTGGGTTAGCATACATTTTACTGTAACCAACCTTTCTGACAAAAATCTCACTTTATTTTAACCCTAAACCTATAGTAAGTGCTTTTTAATATTACTCAGTTGTGTAATTGCACAGTAACAACAACACATTAAAATAAGGTACAGCAACACTTTATTTTAATGTCATTGTTACATATGTTAAATGTAGTTACTATAGTAATAACTATAAATCATGCATAATTACATGCAACTAACCCTTTAGTAAGTACATGTTTTAATTAGTATTACTCGGTTGTGTAATTGCACTGTAACAAGGGCACATTAAAGGGATAGTTCACTCAAAAATGAAATTTGATGTTTATCTGCTTACCCCCAGGGCATCCAAGATGTAGGTGACTTTGTTTCTTCAGTAGAACACAAATGATGATTTTTAACTCCAACCGTTGCAGTCTGTCAGTTGTATAATGCATGTCAATGGGAACACAATCTATGAGAGTAAAAAAAAACATGCACAAACAAATCCAAATTAAACCCTGCGGCTCGTGACGACACATTGATGTCCTAAGATACGAAACGATTGGTTTGTGCGAGAAACTGAACAGTATTTATATCATTTTTTGCCTCTAATACACCACTATGTCCAACTGCCTTGAGCGCACGGCATCCGGTGCGTGAGGTGTGTACGCGCTCTGGCGTAGTTTAAAGGATTAGTCCACTTTCAAATAAAATTTTCCTGATAATTTACTCACCCCATGTCATCCAAGATGTTCATGTCTTTCTTTCTTCGGTCAAAAAGAAATTAAGGTTTTTGATGAAAACATTCCAGGATTATTCTCCTTATAGTGGACTTCAATGGTCTCTCCAAACGGTTGAAGGTCAAAATTACAGTTTCAGTGCAGCTTCAAAGGGCTTTAAACGATACCAGACGAGGAATAAGGGTCTTATCTGGCGAAACGATCGGTCATTTTCTACAAAAATACAACTGTTTATGCTTTATAAACACAAATGATCGCCTTGCTTCCTCTTTCTGTATTCTTCAAAAAACTTACGCTGTATGTCCTACGCCTTCCCTATTCAACTTACGGAACGAACGCGGCGCCAGTTCCGTTTTTTCTGTCAGTTGAATAGGGAAGGCGTAGGACATACAGCATAAGCTTTTTGAAGAATACGGAAAGCGGAAGCACATGGGCGATCATTTGTGTTTATAAAGCATATACAGTTGTATTTTTGTAGAAAATGACCAATCGTTTCGCTAGATAAGACCCTTATTCCTCATCTGGTATCGTTTAAAGCCCTTTGAAGCTGCACTGAAACTGTAATTTTGACCTTCAACCGTTTGGAGAAACCATTGAAGTCCACTACAAGGAGAATAATCCTGGAATGTTTTCATCAAAAGCCTTAATTACTTTTCGACCGAAGAAAGAAAGACATGAACATCTTGGATGACATGAGGGTGAGTAAAGTATCAGGAAAATTTTATTTGAAAGTGGACTAATCCTTTAAACTATGCCAGAGCGCGTACACACCTCACGCACCGGATGCCGTGCACAAGGCAGTTGGACATAGTGGTGTATTAGAGGCAAAAAATGATATAAATACTGTTCAGTTTCTCGCACAAACTGATCATTTCGTGTCTTAGGACATCAATGTGTCGTCACGAGCCGCAGGGTTTAATTTGGATTTGTCTGTGCATGTTTTTTTGACTCTTATACATGGAGTTCCCATTGACATGCATTATACGACTGACAGACCGCAATGGTTGGAGTTAAAAATCATCATTTGTGTTCTACTGAAGAAACAAAGTCACCTACATCTTGGATGCCCTGGGGGTAAGCAGATAAACATCAAATTTTCATTTTTGGGTGAACTATCCCTTTAAAATAAGGTAACACTTTATTTTACCCTGTCATTGTTACATATGTTATATGTAGTTACTATAGTAATAACTATAAATTATGCATAATTACATGCAACTAACCCTAAACCAATCCTAACCCTTCAGTAAGTACATGTTTTATTTAATATTACTCGGTTGTGTAATTACATATTAATTAATATTACTCAGTTGTGTAATTGCACTGTAACAACGTCACAGTAAAATAAGGTACAGCAACACTTTTAGTGTCATTGTTACATATGTTACATGTAGTTACTATAGTAATAACTATAAATTATGCATAATTGCATGCAACCATATCAAACCAAACCCTAATCCTAACCCTGTAGTAAATACATATAGTTACTTAATATTACTCAATACTTAAATGTATAATTACAGTGTAACAAAGACACCTTAAAATAAAGTGTGTACAGAATTTTTATCTGATTGTTACAGCACATTATAGCACCTTTATACAGGCAGAAGATGGAAGTTCACCTGATGACTGTGTCCCAATTTTCACACTACCTATGCTAAATAATATGCAAGATTAAATTTAGGGCATCCCTAAGTGTGTAAAAAAGCCTGGGAAATGTACTATTTTCACAGAAGGTTTTTTTCTTTTTTACATGAATGAACCTAAAACTTAATGCATAATGAATTTTAAGGTAAATAATTTTAGATGTTTGCGCTAGATACAAACAGTACCTGATATCAAGACAATTATATTATGGCCAAATAATAGGGCACTGTTTTAATATATACAGAAGTAAGTACTTTCTTATCACTAGAAGTTATAGTGTACTTTTAGTGTGTAAGTATATGCAAATTGGAACACAGTGTCCAGGTTCATCAAAAGACACATTTCAAAGAAATTAAATACTAATGTACTAAATAAAAAAATAAAAAAATAAAAAAACATTTGTATCATGACTGAAACAAAATTGTTGGTTATGAAACAGATTTAGAGAGAGGATGATGTGTTCTGCCCCCTAGCGACCATGGCTGTAGACTGTTACCAGAAGTGCTGTTGCTACAGTAACAATCTAATGCCACGGTCGCCATGGAGACAGGAAGAGAAGGGTTTGCAATGGAAACTGTAGACAAGCTAACCTGATTGGTCCGTCGGCTACGACACAGCCCACATATTCAGCACAGGGGTTTCCAGGGCAGATGACACAGATTCCTACTCACCGTTCTTAAAGCTGTACTAACCAGGCCCACGTGGACTTTACAAGATTCTTTCAGTGGTTGAATTCTCTGTGGATGGTTGCCAGACGTCAGTAGCCATGACTGTAGACTGTTACTGTACTTTCAGGCACTTTTAGCAGTAAGCAGTCTAGAGCCAAGGTATTGATGCACTGACCTTGGACGCATTCTTCGAATGTACTATTTACTATTACACATCTTGTTTTTCTGAGCCTTGAAAAAAAAATAAAACATTCTTTAGAATATTTATGTTAAAATAAATGTTTAATTTTAAATGTAAAGTCTAAATAATAGTATTTTAATCTACATCTGAAAATCTCTTTAAACAATAAGCAAGCATCTCCGATGGCAGCTATAATAGGAGTTTTCCTGCCCTAGAATGACACCATCAAGAGTCCATAATGGCATGGCCCGCTTCCACAACTCCGTATTGATTGCAGTGGAGAATATCGGACTGACTCACTCCAGGATATTAGCTGGTGGTGGTTGTGATGTTGGGGGTTATGTAAGCCTAATTCAGTAACATGCTCTGACGTCCATGCTGTTGATGTTATGTGTAGAGACATCATAAACTGATGCCCCTTTAGCCGAGAGGATAAACTAAAGTATCACTTGTTGTGACCCTGTAGTCATTATGCAGTATATTTTTTTCCTCTTGCTGTTGTGTTGCTCCTTAATATTTTGGTTTGTGCCTTTAATTTCAATTTTCAAAACACATTGCTAGTTGACAGAAAACAATGTGATGCCTTTTAGATATGCTGACAATCTGTTTTTAAAGGAATAGTCACCCAATAATTAACATTTTTTGTCATCATTTACTCATTCTCGAGTTGCTTCAATTCAAACTCATATGGCTTTCTTTCTTTTGTGAAACACAAAATGAAATGTTTGGTAGTCTAGCCTTAGATGTTAGGCAGAATCTGTCAGTCTCCATTCACTTTCTTTGTATGTGAAAGTGTATAGCCTATATATGAGAAAGTAAGTCACAGGTTTAGAACAGCATGATTGTACATGGTACGTTTTGGATGAACTGTCCCTTTAAGTTATGGCTTGTTTTCTGCTTGAAACCATGTGTGCTATCCATGGTGCTGACAGGGATTTATTTTTCCATTGATTGATTTTTACAACTTCAAAAAAGTTATACGTTTTGATAAAAAAGAATTCAGTTTTTTTATGATTGAAGTTTTAAGTAGCAACATGTCGTTAGTCATATTAAGCAATGGTGCGTGAGCAGACGGAAATATATCTAGGCTATATTAGATATATATAGGCCTATAAGAGAAGAAATCATTTAAATGTTGGTGTTTTAGCCCCACGCGTTTATTTTATTCTCTTAAAGTAAAGTTTAAACGACTTATTCGTGCTTATGTGTTACTAAAAACCCATCCGAAGATTTAGGATCTTAGCCTTTCCCTCACACAATCTCCTGTTCGTCAAATGAGGGGTAATCCCTGGATGATGTCAGTGAGAAGATAGCGACAAGAGTGTGAATTCCATGCCGAATTATTCTGCAAAGCTCGTGGTGGAGAGTTTTGGATGTTCTCCACGTTGTTTCCACCGCCCTCAGAAACCCCCACCTCCCGCATTGCGAACCCTCGTGGGGCGCAAGGTGGACGGCTGCGCATGCGCCACACGCGCGCTGTCTCTTTAAATGATCCCGACGGGCTGTTGGAAATCGTCGGCGTGTGCGCAGGAATGACGCAGGATTGACTTCATCTGAAAGTACGTCACGATATTGTTAATTCAAAATCAAGAAGCTCGAGAAGGGGCATAGAGCGACATTGTAGGCTCGTCTTTTTCCCCTCAACGGAAATGTGTGATTAGGAAATGACAAGTGTTAAGATAACATGAATCATGTCGCGCGGACAGCAAAAAAGAACAGCTGGACACATGCATGCGTAATATGAACGCGCTTGAGGTTTAAGCGCTTCATCTTAGTGCGTTTAATATCAAATCTCAGCGTTTCGCCCATCACTTGCGCTTATTTAACCTTTAAGCGATTTCTCAAAAAGGTCTGTCTATAGTACCGGACAAATATAAGCTCGACTAAGTGTTTGTTCTATACAGAGATGCTTTTCAAGATATAATAATACCAGAAATGTGACATTTTTCAAACATAGCTGCCACATACATTTCTATCACAGCATTTGCTCAACCTTGAATATCTAATTTTTGCGTAGCGACAGGACAAATAGGCTACTTTTAACAAATCCAGCATGAATGTAACAAAATAAGTCTGTAGCTACTAGTAGGCTAATAAAACATATGAAACAAATTGCAAGTCTTTACAGTTTTAATGGTCCCTTAAGGAATAGAGAGAGTTCTAATTCCTTTTTAAAGCAAAAAAAAAAAGCATTTATATGGAATTTAGCAAATAAAATAAGGTTTATCACATATAAATTATGACTATGTGTCTTTGACTTTCCAAGAGACTGGTTTCTGATCTGTCACTGCACATGTGCGCAAAAGTGAGTCACACTGCAGTAACTTTCAGTCGCTCACATCTACGAAATATAACCGGGAAGGCCATTGACACCACAGATCACAAATGTATTCCATTTTTTACGATAGCCGGATTCAGTTTACCTATTTTATCAGTGGTAGCCTAATAATAATAGCCTAATAATTGTAACGTTTTGTTTTATTTTAGCCCTATTTTGTCCAGCATTTATTACCAAAAAGTCACTTACCTCGTATTAAAGCAGTCCAGATTGATTTCAAGAAACTTCTCAGCTGGCATCACCAAAGTGACTATCAACTTCGGTGCATCATTGGTTACCTCTGCTGATGAGAAATGATGCTGAATGGCATGTGTAATGTCTTCCGCTGGATGTATCCACTCACTCTTTTGCCGTCGATCATACTTGTGAAATTTAACGGGTTCTCCCATCGTTCGCAATTTATAGACAGCCTGTAGTGATAGTAATGCGGATGGGAGGGGGATCTCATTCATTGAAAAACATCAGCAGCATCGCGCTTCGGACGTGCTTTATGACGTCACCGAGGACATGCAGTCAACGGGCTGCGCGCGCTAGATAGAGAGGGTCACACAGAAAATGCGTAAAGACCTTCACGACTCGAGTTCAGAGTATTCTTTTTATTTTTATTATTCACCGCGCTAAACTTGTGAGATTAGGGCATCTGGGATTCTTTTTTAAAGTGATAGTTTAAAAAATGTTGTTTTCATTTAGGCTACTTACCTTCATGTCGTTCCAAAGCTTTATGACTTACTTTCTTTTGTGAAACACAAGAATATATTTTAAAGAATATTGGTAACTAAACCGTTTAGGTGACCATTGGCTTTCAATGTATGGACAAAAAAACACATTTCTCAAAATATCTCCTTCTATAGGCTATTCCACTGAAGAAAGAAAGTCATACAGGTTTAGAATGACATAAGGGTGAAAATGAAGAGTTTGTCAAATGTTGTGTGAAATATTTCTTTAAGTTCTATTTCTGAACAGTTGTCTAATGCAGGAGGTTATTTAGCAGTGTATCTGTATAGTGTATCCGTACATCTATGATGTATTCATTCATATTCTTGAATTAAGATTAGTTTTAATATTTTGTGTGGGTCTTGAAGTAAAACATTAGTGTAACTCTGTACAGAGATTGTAAAAAATGAATAATAATAATTTATCACTATTTCTTTTTAAAAAGCAGTGAAGTTCTGTAATATGATATTTTAAGCATTTAAAAAAATAAAGACTAAGAAAAATTGATGAACTTTTGTCCACCAAATGAAAGTCAGTGTGTGGTGCAACCAGTATGTTGGAAACCATTTGTGACCCTGGACCACAAAACCAGTCATAAGTCGTATGGGTATATTTGTAGCAATAGCCAACAATACACTGTATGGGTCAAAATTATCGATTTTTCTTTTATGCCAAAAATCATTAGGATATTAAGTAAAGATCATGTTCCATGAAGATATTTTGTAAATTTCCTACCGTAAATCAAAAATTTATTTTTGTGAGTGGATGTGCGTTGCTAAGGACTTCATTTGGACAACTTTAAAAGCGATTTTCTCAATATTTTGATTTTTTTTGCACCCTCAGATTCCAGATTTTCAAATAGTTGTATCTTGGCCAAATATTGTCCTGTCCTAACAAATCCTAACAAAGCTTATTTATTCAGCTTTCAGATGATGTACAAATCTTAATTTCAAAAAATTGACCCTTATGAATGGTTTTGTGGTCCAGGGTCACATTTTATCATCATGTGCCAAGTAAACTGAGAAAACCCTTTTAGATATAACATTTGAAAATAGCACATTTATACTGTATACTTCCATTCAGGAACGTTTTTAGTACTTTTTATTTCATGGTTACACACTTGACATGTTGATATATATATATATATATATATATATATATATATATATAATGTTATTTTCCAAAAATATAAAACAACAATCACACATTTTTACCAATTAGAAGCTTTTCAAACCAAAAGTGCCAGATTTTTTAAAATGATTTCTCATTTCTGTCATCCTGGACATCATGCTTTGTCATTGACCTGTCCTATAGCATCCAGCAACCAAAAGTCAAATTGAGTAATTCTTCTCATTCACCTGTAAGGATTTATATCTCTAACATGATTTTCAAATGTTAACTAGAGTCTAACAGCAACTAATGGGAATTGGGAATGGCATGTGCATGTTTGCCCAACATGCAGCCTGTCGTCGTGTAGTTTTGCTCACTATGATTCACCTCACACCGATTGGCTTTCAGCTCTCGTCGGCAATGCCAATCCCTCGTACTTCCCCTGTCACTTTCTCTCCTCTCTTGTCACTTCCACCCACACTCTCCTGATCCCACTCTCTGCTAAACATGATCGCCCACACATACAACCACCTCATTCACCTCTTCCATGACACTTGGATTTATTTGCTCTCATTTGTGTCCATGTACCTTAGATTGGAGCTTTATGTTCACACGCAGCATGTGTCCCTGATGAATCACCTGAATCCACTGATTACTCCACCTAATTCTGACATTAGGCCTCCTTCAAAGTTCACGTTCAGGTAGATACATAGATACTTCAAAGGAACTTCAACTTAAATTTGGTGTAGCTAATACAAAAAAATAGAACTATATTATTATTGACCCTTTACACATTCTTATCATCATTTAAGAATATACACTCTAAATAATGCTGGGTTAAAAACAACCCAAGTTAGGTAAATATGGACAAACCCAGTGTTTGGGTTGTTTTGACCCAGTGGTTGGGTTAAATGTTTGACCAACCTGCTGGGCAGTTATATTTAACTCATGTGTTGTTTAAAAAATACTATATGGCTGGTTTGAAATGAACCCAAAATGGTTGGAAATGAAAAACAAAGTCCCTTTAAGACAAGTCATTTCACTCGGCGGCCATCTTTGAAATGCCTCTTGGGCATTCAAGTGCAGCTCCTATCTCTTTGAATGGGGAAACATCAAATTCTCCAAAGCTGTTTGCCAAGCTTTCAATTAAATTTCATATTTGAAATCACCAATGAAATCTGACAACAACTGTCTCATAAATTTTGTTTCTAAACACTCGAATCATGACAAAAAACTGTATTTTTCAGGATGGATCAAGCTAATGCGCATGCGCGATCCGAAATGCGTGTCTCTTGTGTCTCATACTGAGTTCGCACCGCCTTGTATTTACTGGAATCTTGAGATGACAACACGTGACGTTATATTTGGAGCTGTTCACGTCCTTTGACTGGGAATTACACGTTTCTATGGCACCACTATCAACGCCTAAATTAACCTATAGCGGTCAGGTGGTACAGCAGCAACATGGTACATGTGGGAGCTTTCAGAAAACTCCCAGCTTACAAGCTGTAATTACGAGCTCTACGAGGACGTGAACACTTTTTACGAGCCATAATCTCGTAGTTACAGGAATTACGATATGGCGTGAACGCACCTTCATTTCGGAGGCGCGCGTCTGACTGTTTCTATAGGAACCGGAGCTTCTAATGGCCGCTGCAGTGACGCGGTGACATTACCAATCGGCGATTGGCTCTTATTTAGAAGGCGGGACTGATTCCGCCATATTACGCGTTGCACTTTCTCCCATTCAAAACAATACGAGTGACGCATCTTGTGTTATTCTATCCACCTTATTCCTGACTAGCCTACTGCGTTTCGAATTATGGGTTGCACATCCGGTTTAGTCGAACTTCCATTTAAAAAGACTGAAACGAATCGTTTTAAATCATAAGGTTGCCCTACAAATAAAGCTTATCCGTCAGTTTGACTGAATGAGCTGTCAATTTTTCTTTCATGTTTTATTTTCAGACATCATGAGAATATACGTAACGCTTGGTATTTTAACATAACATTTTATAACAAGAATATCTATGGCAAAAGAGCTCTTTTCAGCCGCTGCTTTCTATCCTCGTGATTATTTTCTTTTATCCCTTTGCATACCGCTGTAATAGTATGAAAAAGGACAACATATACTGCATATTTGTGGTCTGTTCTCCCGATATAATTTACGATATATCCCATTAATAATTCACTGGAATGCACGAAGAATCTCTCGTTTTTCTCCTCACAAGCCTCGCGTTTCTTTCCAGGTTTGTTTTCACAGGTAAATACAATTTATTATCTGTAAAATGATGGAAATCACTTTGAAATAGAAGGCTATCACGCAGTGCTGAAGTTCATGAACATTTTTTATTAAGGCAACGTATATTACACAATACAGATATATATCATAGTTATATTTAACCCGTCCGTTATTGCTGTGGAAAGAATCGCGCTTTTTCATGGCCTGTTGAAAGTACCTTGTTGATGCTTAAATGTCCTTTTAATTTTCGTTGGTTGAAGGGTGAGTAGAATAATGTCATCTCATTGTACCCATTTTAAAAATAAAACGTATTATTGCGTTCATAAAGCGAGCCTTTCACTGACTGTTTACAGCTTAACGGAAGTTACACCCATAATTCGCGCAAAGCGTCATGGGGCGTCGGAATAAGGTGGATAGTCTTTGGTTATAATCAAAAGGTGAGCATGTATTAATACGCAATTTAATAAATGTTTATTATTTATTAAACTTATTAAGAAATGTTCATTGATTAAATATAATAATAAATGTTAATTTCCAACCTGTTTTGGGTTCATTTTCAGCAAGCAATATAGTCATTTTTAAACAATAGTTGAGTTGAGTAAAACTAACCAGCAGGTTGGGTCAAACATTTAACCCAACTGCTGGGTTTGTCCATTTTTAACCCAAAATGGGTTATTTTTAACCCACTTTTTTTTTTTTTTTAGAGTGTGGATACATGTGTGTTTGGAAAGAGGACTATAAGTACATTGGGCACTTGAAATAAAAATTTTACCTCAGGTTTGACAGATTTTCAAGATCCTCACTTACTTTAGTCAAGCAAAGTTAATAGCAAGTTAACATAATATATTTATAATGTATTATTTATATTTTTTTATTTTACATTTTTATTTATGCACATAAAATATATTAATGTGAATATATTTATACACATTCCATAGAAGTGTGTGTGTGTGTGTGTGTGTGTGTGTGTATTATATTATAATATTAATAATTAGTATACAAACCAGACCTGTTTTCTTCTTCTTTTTCAATGTCGAAGAGGACACTATTATATAGTATTCATCATTCTAGTTTGCTTGAAAAATCCAACAATCTTTAGTCCTCATTCTCTTCACTCTTCACAGAGTTCTTCAAAGATGAGTCTCCCGTAGCTGCGAACTGATCGTGTTGGAAAACAAGGCAGAAACGCAGCATGAGCTATGCAAACTTATAAGAGAGTCATAAATAAAAGATGTGCACTCTGAAGCAATCATGGTCATGCTGATCCAGAGGCAGCCATTGATTCCCGCCATCTCAAGCAGGGCATAATTAGTCTTGTGAATTAAATATGAAATAGTAGTACGTCACTGAGAGCTCCTCTGAGCCTTACCTCCATCCCTCCTGATCTCCCTCACTTTGCCCCAGTCTCTGCCCTACTTAAACAGCATGTTCCCCTGCCTTGGTCTTTAAACCCACTCTCTTTATGTCTTTTATACTGTAGGTTGCTGTCTCCAAAAGCACCCTGAGCTGGCTTGCCCAGTTCCCCACCATGCAGCAACCGCATCTGTCAGAGAGGCTCTACGGGGCTCAGCATCCATCTGCAGAGTTCTGCCTCCTTCTCCCCTAACAGTCAGTCATCAGTATTCTCTCTCCATCTCTTCCTCTCACGCTCTGTCATTCCCCCTCTTTCACTTCTCCTCAGCCGTGGCATAAATTGAGCCGCACTGAGGCATTCCTCTGACAGATATGGTGCAATCTGCCTTCTGGTGCAGAACATCCCCTCTCTATCTGAAATGTATTGACATGCGGCGTAGCGCATAGACAACATGCGTGACAACTGTTGAATCATTTGATATTGTTCAATGGTGATGCTTTGTTAAACTTACAAGAAAAATTACGCTCTGACACACATTTGACTTGTGCTGGGAAACCTGCTAAATAATTGTTATTCAAAGCAAAAATCAGTTATCATATTCACAAATAATGGATAATTGTATCTGAATATCGACAATACAAACTGAGTAGATAGCTGCAATCAGTGTTTATTTGTGCCTTATCTGTTCTGTACTTGCGTTTAGTGTCCTTTAAAGAAACATTCAAATGGTTCAGTGGCAGTTAAGCTCAATGGACAGTATTATATATATATATATATATATATATACTGTATGTGTATATATATAATTTTGAATCATCCCTTGTTTTCTTATTTAAAAAAGAAGCAAAAATGTAGGTAAATTGAAGCACTTACGGTGAAAGTAAATGGAGTAAGTTTTGAAGGATTTAAAAGCAGAAATGTGAAGCTTGTAATTATATAAAAGTACTTGCATAAATTCCTCTGTGTATTATATGAGCTGTAAATCTGGTAAATTTGTTTTACGGTTTATGAAGTTTCATGACGATAATACTACGGATATAACTACACAGAAAAGGTTAGTAAGCGATTTTTCCATCTAAAATCTTTTTAATGCATATTGTTTATGTCTTGATGTACTTTTGAAACAGTAAGTATTTTAATATTTATGAATTGGCTCCATTCTCTTCCATTGTAAATACCTTTTTTTTTGAAGAAGAAGAAGAAAAAGAAACGGAGGGACACATCAATTTCTGTAGTAATCAACATTATGCCACAAATTCTTTAAATTAAGCTTAACTTGTATTGAACCTGAAATATTCCTTGCGGTGCACAGATATTTAACCTTTTTCGTAAATATAATTAAATCATAAGCACCTAAACATTTTGAGATTTCTAAAGTTTAAAAGTTTGCAGAGCCAATTATGTTGTGTATGCTAGTATGTAATATTAGAAACCTTCTTATCTATTCATAACAGAACAAAATAGATCTCTTAGCTGCACTTACCATTGAAAAGCCCGATCTTAAAAAGCCTAGTGGATATTCTCATCTACAGCAAGTAACTGGAGGAGATAACCAGCCATATGTCCCCATTTATATATGAAAACACATTACACATGCCTCCAGAAGTGGCATACATCTTCCTGTGACTTATGGCCCTTAATTCAGTCTTAGATTTTCCATCAGTCATCATGTTTTCTGTGCAAAAAAAATTCTGGAAAGGATGTCATCCTGGGCTGGTGTAGGTGTTATTGGCTTGTTTCATGAAACACACAGCGCTTTCCAAAAAAACTATTAAAAAAAAAAACATTTTCTAATGACTCACTGCCTGACTACAAAAACCTTCAGACTGACTCACTCATTTAGTGAGTGGTGAAATGGTAGCACACATTAAAGCACATTGACTCGATAATGTTTTATCACTATAGGCCTATACATCAGTCTAAATGCTACTCTGGTTAAATTACAAAAAAAAAAAAAGCCTGACAGAATGCGTCACTGGCGATGCGCTCTATTCAGAAAAAAAAAACCGGTAAGGAGCATAAAACAGAGGCAGATGCAACGCCACATCTCAGGCTTCAGGGAAATGCGTCAGTCTTTCATCTTAACCTGTTCTCCAGGGGCCAGAACACAGAAGAAACAGGCCCGGGAAAAGCACCATGGAGTAACGAGACTTACTCCACCATGAAAACCGCTTTTATCAACTCAGTTCACTCAGATCTTATGTGTGTACAGCTCCAGTAAACAATTCAGAAGTGCTCTGCTTTAAAGCAGCAAGCCATAAATATTCATTAAACTTTACTGTTAGGTACTAAATTCAGAATGGTTATACCGTAATTGTCAAGTCATGCACGGTTTCTGTATATAGGTTTATCAGTAAGTTTAGGAATAAAATATTATATATAATATCATATCATGTTTAAATGGATATGAGGTCCAAGGATATCAGATTTAGGAAATTAGGTATTTGTGTGCGTGGTTTATGAGGACACAAATTTGTAAAATTTACAAATAAACCAAATGACTTTAAAAACATAGTAAACTGTGTGTTTTTTTTCCCCCCAAATTAAAAAAATGGGTATGTTTAGAGGTAGGGTTAGTGTAAGGGGATAGAATATACTGTTTGTACAGTATAAAAACCATTACGTCTATGAAGAGTCACCGTAAACCACATATATGTGTGTGTGTGTGTCTGTGTGTGTGCGTTTTTGTGACATATCAGGACACAAATTTGTATAATGACATGGGTATGACATAGGTATTACAAGGAGAGGGTGACTTATGAGGATATTACCCCATGTCCCCATTTTTCAAAAGGCTTATAAATCATACAGAATGAGTTTTTGTGAGAAAGTATAAATGTGCACAGTTTCCTGTGATGGGTAGGTTTAGGGGTAGGGTTGGTGTGGGGCAATAGAAAATACGGTTTGTATAGTATAAAAACCATTACGACTATGGAATGTCCCCACAATTCACAAAAACAAACCTGTGTGTGTGTTCTGAATAAACTTTAAAAATGTAAAGCTCTCATCCATAATTCAAATTCAAGATCTTACATTCTTCAGGATAGATAGATAGTGTAAGATTCACAAGACAACTGATTTCACACATATAAAATTGAATAGCTTTATTTTTAACTGATTTCTAAGTTGTTTGAAGTTGTGCGTTGCTTAATTGTATGATATTTCTCTAACACTATTGGCTGGAAATGCTGGTGCGTTGTGGGTTTACGTATGCTGAGGTCTCTGAATACAGCAGCAGGTTTGTGAGTCATGAATGTGCTGGAACAAACGTTTTCTTACGTAGGCAGAGAAGATATACCAGTGCCTGTTTGATTCTGCTTCTGCCATTATATGGCATATCAATCCTCCAAATAAGAAGCCGTGGCCTTAGCATGAAAAAACACCCACCACACGGGCTGGTGTGTTAGAGTCTTTGTCTTTCCTCAACTTGTTGACTTTTTATCACTCCACAAATGTTTAATGTTGCTCTAAACCTGTGTCTTCACTCGATTTCATATCTAATTCATACAGTCGTGACTTTGAATTATGGATGAGAGCTTTACATCTAGAATTCATTCTATTGTGACACTGTAGGTTATTTTGTGTGGGTCAGGATTGCTCATCCTGATTTAAAATTGCAGTTTTAATTAAACCATCCTGATTTGCTAATTGCTTGTTCCAAATCACGTATTAATATGTCATATGACATATGGAAATCACATACTGTTTGTCGCAAACACTTTTTTGCTGTCTAAAATTAGGAAATCTATTTAGGTCCCTGATCAGCTGTGCATCCCTGCATCTTAAATTTCTCTCTCCCCCTCTAAAACACACACACTGATTGTGCTGCTGCTGTCCCCACAGAACTAATGACTCACAGGAGTGACTCATCCCCTTTCCTTCCTCTATCACACATACACACTACACATCGTTGTGTTATCATGTCTAACCTGAGCGAAGATGGAGAAAGACTGAGATTTTTTATTCTTTCTATTGCATATTTGTTTGTAAAATGATCTCTCTTTATGTGGCGTGCTGTTGTGTTGATGAAATAAGGCGAAATGTGTATGTTCTGACAGGTGGGAATAAGAACAACTGAAATCAACTCTGAGTAATATGTTTTGTTTATTTGTTTTTTAAATATATATAAGGTACTTTTTTTGTATTCTCATAAAACCCCACTATGGCAAAAGTAAATCAGTAAAGAATCAGTGAATATTTTTTTTTTTTTTTTTTTTTTTTGTGAAATTTATTTTAAAGGGAAAATCGAGGACGGCTATAAATTGGCAGTGTGGGGCACTGAGGGCATTAGTAGACTCTTGTTTGGGTGTTGCAAGAAATTTCAGGAAAAAATCACAGGCCTCTGCAATGAACTGTCCATGCTGTGTTACGCTGACAAGTGCTCACACTCTCTCGCCGACCATGATTGTCAAGAAATCCAGAGGAAAAACCAAAGATATGAAGACCTGGATGCCCAGGTAAGATCTACTGAGATGCCGCAATCAGATATAAATATGACTATTTACAATAGGCTACCCTATCTGTTTTGTAGTCCTAAAACATAGAAGAGAATTGGTATTTTTGGGTTCCTCTGTGAACGTCCTATTTCCTGGTGGTATTCAGTTTATGTACATTTAAAGTAAAAATTTGAGTAAAATAAGGCCTGTGGTTTACATTACTTGAAGAAATTTTGTTCTATAACATAAATTACACACAGTCGCTCAATTATGAATTTTGAAGCCACTATTTTGTGCAAAATGTAAATTATCAAATTGCTAAAGGGTGTGTTTTTACATGCTTGACAAATTTGACTGAAATTTGACTTGAAGGCTTAGTCCATTTTTATTAGCAACTTTATACACATTAAAAAAATAAAAAAAAAACATTCCATAGACTTCTATTGTTTTTCTTTATAAAGAATATAACCTAACCTAATATTTTACCTACAAATTTGTCTCTAAAAGTAGGCACACACACACACACATGTTGAGTTTACATGTTTTATGGGGACTTTCCATAGACATAATGATCTTTATACTGTACAAACTGTATATTGCAAACCCTAAACCTACCATTCACAGAAAACTTTATGCATTTTTACATTTTCAAAAAACATAACATGATTTAAGCTGTTTTCCTCATGGGGACCAAAAAAAAAAAAAAAAATGTTTTGTCTGGTATAGGACCACACACACAGAGAGACAGAGAGAATACAAAATACATATTTGAGGTAGCATAGGAGTGTGAGTAATTTATGCTGTAGAACAAAACGTGACATCATGACGGAACATCTCTATTTCTGAGCATTAGTTGCTAAAATGCGACGTTCAAAGCGTTTTATCCTAATGTTCTTTTCTTTCCATCCGTGTATTTTTTATACTAATGTCATTTATATTTATTTTTACTGCAGTGTGCCAAAAGTAAGTCGTCTAATGAAAGACGATTAGGCAGTTAATAATGGTGTGTACGTGTATCCTATACGTGTATCCTATTTGCAGACCTGTTGCGTTTTAATAAAAAAAAAAATTAAAAATACATTAGGCTATAACTAAGCAGGAACAACTTTTTTTATCGGTCCACTAGTATTTAATAATGGTGACCAAACTAGCCATAACACAAGTCTTTTAGTCAAATTATGTTTTTGTTATGTCGTGTAACAGGTCTTGGTGAAAGTTCTACACTAGTAATGACGTTCTGCTCCACAAGATGGCGGTGTAAGCGCGGGAAAAGGAAAAGGAAGTCCTTTTTGAGACATTTTAACGCGTCCAAAAGAGCTTAATTTCTGTTATTTTTGTTCCTTAATGCTTCAAGTTACTGCGACAGTGGAGTTTTACATCAGTCAGGGCCCAGTGTCCTACAGCATCAACATCTCAACACAGCTTTCTAAACTTATCATCATAATTTACACCTGTGGAAAAAAGTGGACATGAAGAGTGCTTACTCTGCACTTGGCTATCACAGAGGCAAGTGGGATATGTTTCTTAGTAAATTTGATGAAAATTAACATGTCTGCCTTTGGAGACCCTGTAAATCACGGAGAGTAGTACAGGGGGAATATTAATTGGAATAGGAATTACATGCCAAATATATAATAATAATATAATGATCTAAACTGCCATTGGCTAACAGTCACACCTCAAAGATCTCATTGGTAAAACTCTGGGTGCATATGCCAGCATATCATTGGAGCACGTCCAGTCCATGGCCAATCTCTTGCTGATCAAATCCAGATGATCAGTTTTAGATAATGATTTCAGCAAAGCTGAATTTTGATCTACATGTATAATAATTTGCAAGCTTATATTAGTCACCACTAATTGTGTGTAAATCATGCATGCACAGCCGCAAACATTCCTCATGTCCACTCTCATAAATCTGGAGTCTGGAGTTGGCTGAGAAAATTGTAGCTTGGCCGAGAAAATCGTAGCATGGCCTTAGTTGAACTAATGTGATTCCAACTATTTGAGGGTCACATTTTTCCAACATTATTGTCATTTTCGTTTGGCTGGAGTAGCTGGACTGACGTTGGCACTTCCGGAAGTCGAGCAGGCTCAGGTTGGTTTGGTTGAGTTTGACCCACTGGGTTGCAGTTCCGCAGGCGTAGTAAGGTGAGAGATCCAAGCGTGGGATTGGTCCTGTGAAAGAAGTGAGCAGTCTTGGCCGTCGAGACCCAACAGCTTATTAACAGCATCATCTGAGTCATACTGTGGGGGTACATTAATGATGCAGCAGGGGTCAGCATTCATGCTTGACTGTTTATGATTCAGCAGATGCCCACCTTCTGATAGACCCCTGAGAGAATGCTGCTCGATTTAAAGGGTTTGTTCACCCAAAATGAAAGTTCTGTCATCATTTACACACCCTCATGTTGTTCTAAAACCATATGTTGTTACTTAACACATAAGGAGAATATTTATGCGCTGCTCCTTTCCGTACAAAGATAGATTTTTTTGGTCTTTTTTGGAGTATCAACTTACAAAAAGGGAGAAAAAAACACCAAAAGCCTAATTTAACTAGTTCAAATGACTAGTGCACTAGATTGCAAGTTTTTTTTTAAATGTGAATGGCATCTTAAATTGAATTTATTATTATTTTTTTTTTTTCACTTACATGACTTGGAATATAGCTCACAAGTCTTATGGACTACTTTTATGATATTTTATGGTGCTTTTATGGTGGGGTTTTTTTTTTTTTTTTGGACAGTTTGACAGATGTGGATACTCAGAGATGGCAGAGTATGAAATGTAGTAATGTACAAATTATTATTATTATTATTATTATTATTTGGTTAAACTATTCCTTTAAACAGTTGTTCTCAACTAGGAGTCCGGGGCCCACTAGGGGGCCTCAGCAAACCTTTAATGGAGCCTCAAGATGACTTATAATAAAATAAGATTAAATAAGCCTGAAAATAAGTTTATAAAGTTATTAAGTGTATTAGTTATTGCTAAAACAATTAAAAGTCAAGCTATTTCTTAAATTAATTTACCCCCTCAACATATAGGACATATGAGGAAGTCTCATTTTTAAAGTGTGATTTCTAGACCTGGAAAAGTTATGTAAATTGTTAAATTGTATAACTGCAAGAGAATTTTTATACTTTTTTTTATATACTTTTTTTTTCTAGTTATTTATATGCTTATCTGTAATCCTTATCCAGTAAATAATGAACAACATGAATATTGTTGAGGACAATAGTGTGACTTGGAGCCATTAATAGATTAAAGCTTGTTGATGGTTATTTGGGCATAATGTGCTTGGAATGTCATGTTTTTAAAAAGGAAATGAGCAAACTACACACAAGGCCCGTGTAACAAAGTCTACTTTACTATAATGTTGTTTTTCCCCATTAGAAGAATTTAGGATATATGTGTGTTGTTTGGCAATAGACCAAACCACATTTGCCAGATTGGCACCACCACCCAACAAAGTTAAATGTAGTGACATTATTGTGTGAGATTATTTTATTTCACACAACTTGGCCGATTATTGCAAAAGTGGTTCCATATGCATGTTAATTGTAATTGTATTGTTTGTTGAACTAGGCTATTCTCTCGATTTGTTGAGTCATTGTTAACCATCATAGAGCTGATTATGAAAGTAGACTCGCAACACATGTTGGTCAAAATACCAGATAAATGCACAGGGTGAAAAAAAAGTATGCAAGTTTTTGTGTGTGACCTAAAGTGAGCTGTGGTTTGGCTGCAGCTTCGGCATGGCTAGAGTCACGTCCCTCGGCTGAAGGACGGTGGGAATGTGGTGAGTTCGGTCGAGACCAGCTCGTAAAACTTTGCACCCTGGCACTTTCACGCTTCCCCTGTAGACAAGGAACCAAGAGTAAGAGGGAAGCCACACAAGCACATTGTATAGGGTGGGGGTTTCTGATACATTTTTCAGTCATACACACAGTGCAGCTCAGCTGACCCAGAGGTCGTGACCTATCGCAGCTTCCTTCTGTGGTATGATCGCCTTAAAGTTTCAGTTCATCCACGGCATGTTTAGACTCTGTGCCTTCACTTAACCCCTCGACCTTTCTCAGCTGAAATGATCACTCATGTTTACTGATTGTGAAATGTCCTTTAAACAGACCGTAAACACACATATAGTGACTCCAAAACGTATTTGAACACACATTCATATCTGAATATCAGTAGAAAAATAGCAAAGCAATTAGCAAATTATGACAAAAATCTAGCCGATTTTGATATTTTTGACGTTTATTTTGAACTAAGTGATTATACTGTTTGTATATAAATGTGTGTGTGTGTGTATATGAATATGTATCTTTATTTAAACGTCATTTGAACAACAGTAAATATTCTGATGACTCCGTAACTGCTCTGAAAGATTAGTAATTAAAAAAATACTAACTCACCAATGTGTTTGGCTGATAAATTTAAAAGAACCGGCTCATAAGAGTAATTTGTTTATTGTTACAGTACGTGGAAACACAAAACTGCATTATGGACACAGTTTTTAAATATTTTAATTTATATGGCTGCAAATATAATCACATTTGCAGCCATTTTAGTTGTAGGCTGGAGCACTGTTCAGATCTAACAAACTTAATGTTTTTGTGCTGTATTTCTTTATAACAAATGCTACTTGTTTTCTTATTTTGTTATCTAGTACAAAGAGATTCATACATTTTCAATTTTGACAATTTTTTGGGATCACTGTATTTGTAATATAATATATAGATATATGAGTCAAAATCTGCTAGGGGGTTATTAAATGTAACAAATCATGTAAAAATGTATCATCTTTTATTGGAAAATTAAGGCAATTATCAAAGTTTGATAAAATGTTTAATCTTTTAAACGACTGAGAAGATGATCAAACTACATTTTATAAAAATCAAAATAATATAAAACAATCAGTCAAGTATAGAAAATTATTGAAAATATTCAAATCAGGAATGTCAGAATAAGAATGCGTTGTTTGTGCGCAAAAATGTCTGTCAAAACCAACACGTTAAACGATGTTCGCTAACCCGGCAAAGTTTTTCAATTGGATTGGCGTTTATTTTTTTAGCATGCAGTGTGAAGTGTTTCACTCAGTTCCCTGATCATTCCGATTCAATTTCAGCGAGTGAAGAACAAATTTATATTGAATATAAATGTATACAAATTTATACGTGCATTATGCATTACGTATGTTATCGTCTCTGACAGACAGCATGTTGAAGCTGCTCAGGCCGCCATTTTCTCTCTCTTCTCGGAAAGCGATAACATAGTCAAAACGTCCATATAGAGTGGGTTGTCCAGGAAATGAGTGTACTCACTGAACCTCTGCTTCTCGTAAATGCTACCGTGTATTGTGCACGTTATTTTTTTGACAGACATTGATGTTGTGATATGATATTTGAAAACTTTGAAAATTATTAATTTCTTATCCTGCAAGTATTCAGTGAAGTGATTGATGCCAATGAGTGTGTTATATCGATGTTTTTAGTTCTAATATTCCAACCGACAGCCAGCCTAAGTTTTGACGGATGTGATAACGTGCGTGAGGGGTGAACTATGTTTGATTTTTGGGAAATTATAAAATGTGCTTGAGAAGTTCGAAATGCTTTTTGCGTAGTTCATTGTACTTATTTTATGGAATGAAGTTTATTTTGTGGCTTAAATAAATTATGTTAAAATTGCCTTTTTTGTTTTACCAGGAAAGGAATGATTTTGATGCACAAAGTTGTTTTAGTTGTCTCTTATAACGAAAAAATCTTTTATTTAAACCCATGGAAACGCAGATCCTGTTGTAAATCGCTTTTTAAACTGTTGTTCCATTATTACTCCTTAGCAGATTTTGACTCATATATGCACATACGTTGTTTGAGAAACCATAACTCCTTTACAAACAAAGTATGGCACTTATAAAAGGTGTTTTTTTTTTTTTTTGAAGCATTTGCACAGCAAACCCACCGTACCTTTCTTTTTTGAGTGCATTTAAATGCCAGTTCACCTATATAATTTAGTGATAAAAGTGAACTGAAAATGCTCCAGCTGCCAGCTGATGAAACTGGTGAGCAGAGATCATAATTACAAAAAGGCCACACAGATTTCACTAACTCTCTCTGCTCCTCCTGCTTCCGCATACCAGTTGCTGCTGGACAGAATTAACCTGATTTTGGTTACAAACGGAATTTCTCATGCAAAGTGCTCTGGCTAAAAATATTCAGAGAATTTATGCACGCATCACCTTATTTCAGACATCTACCCTGTGGATGGTTCCTATTTGTCTCTAGTTCTTCTCACCATGTTGAACTAAAACGTCTGGTTTAGGGGATGTACAAGCTTGTGTGAAGATCTGCGGTTTGTTGTATTGTATGTTGAAATATCCTTGTCCTTTCAGCTGTAGGCAGAGGAAGGCATTTGTCAAGATCAGAGTTTTAACAGTCGCTATACCAACAACAATAAACACTTAGATCGGTCTGTTGTGATCGCCTGAATTAGCCATGTAGCACTAAAGACATTTTATATACTTGAATGCTGTCTGTTTTATCAGTTTAAGAAATGCAAAGATGACCCTTTTAATGACACGTTACCTATGAAACCATACTTCATTTTCTTAGTCATCACTTAAAGTCATCACATGTAATAAAGATGAATGCTTGCTTTGCTTTGAAAGGATGATTAATGTATTAATAACTTAGTCTTCTAGCAGAATGTTTGTCTCTGTGTAACCCTTTGCGTCTTGTGAAGCGAAAAAAACGCGCATGCTTCCAGGGCGGCGTACCAATTCCCACTCACACTCCTCTGCCATGCCCTCAAACCATTGGAAGGCCTCCTTCCTGCAGTAAATGTCACGGCACTCTTTAAGAAAATATATGAACGCATAGAGCCAAATGATATGATCTAAAAGAGGCAGTGCCGCTCTTTTCATGTGTCCTATCTCTGCTCTGGAGAGGAACGTTTTGGAGCAGGCACAGGGCTAATCATATCTTTCAAGAAAACAAGTGTCATTCATATATAATTAACTCTCGCTGCCTCTTTGTTTCCACATCTGAGTAATTGAAATTATGACTTGGTTGAAGAGAGATGGTTGCAGTTTACAAGAAATAAAATAGCAGGTCATTTCGAGTTTAAAATAGTTTTCTAAAATATGACTTTCTTCGTGTATCAAATGATTAAATCAGCTTTTTTCAAGCACATAGACTTTTAGAATTTGTTCACAGTGAAATAAATTACTCAACAGATATTTTTTTTTGAAAACTGTTTGTATTATTTAAATGTATTTATATTCCTTGTGACTTCATCACATTTCATAATGTCCACTAGAGGATAATTTATTTAATCTTAAATACAAAAAAAAAAAAAAAAACAGCAGCAGCAGCTGAAATGTACAATTATGATTTAAGCTAATGTGAGTTTAAATAAAATACTTGGTCCTGATGAAAATATCATGTTTAATTTAAAATGGTCAATTAAATTTTCACAATAATATTCTGAAAATACATTTTCACATGATATAACATACCTTCTGTTATAGTATGTCTAATAGATAATGCTAAATATTATTTAAGCAATTAATTGGTCTTTAAATTAGATTTTAATGTACAGACAGATTTGTGTCTTATTGCAACTGACAGTTTGTGTGTGTGTGTGTGTGTGTGTGTGTGTGTGTAGGTATTACAAGTAGAGGGTGACTTATGAGGACATTACCCCATGTCCCCATTTTTCAAAAGGCTTATAAATCATACAGAATGAGTTTTTTTTTTTTTTTTTTTTTTTTGAGAAAGTAAAAATGTGCACAGTTTCCTGTGATGGGTAGGTTTAGGGGTAGGGGTAGTGTAGGGGGATAGAAAATATGGTTTGTACAGTATAAAAACCATTACGCCTATGAAATGTCCCCACAATTCACAAAAACAAACCTGTGTGTGTGCGCGTGTGTGTGGCACATATGTGTTTGCCACTATGGTGCAATATTACTGATGACACTGGCAAACAACTTGACTGACTCTCAAGAGCAGAACAACATAACAGGATCACAGACACTCAGTGATATCCATGTATGGAGAAATATTCTTCATAATGCTTATGAATATCATTTCCTCTTTTAAGTATGTGTTCAACCCGATCTCATGAGAAACGCAACTATTTTATGAGGTGGTGGTTTTGTATGCATTTGTATGGAATTCATTCATACGGAACATGACTTTTAGTTGAAAAACATAAGCATGAAGGTCCGCCCCTAAACCTAACCATCAGTAGGGCGTAAGTAAATTGTACAAAAATGTACGACTAAGGTTGTACAAATTCTTACGAAACTTTGAACCAAAGCGTTAAATAGTTCATGATGTGAATGGTTCAAAGGGCAGTTGCACTTGCTCATTGCTTCTTCTGTCTAATGCTTCATTTATTTGTGAAGTCTGTATCCACTAAAAGACAGCAGAGTTCTGCAAAGTTATGGTGGAGTGTATTATTAGTGAGATTAACCGGTATCTCAATCACCACTAGTGTACGTCATAGTCTGCTATCTGTCCCTTTATTTAGAGCAACTGAGAAGTGTGGCCGGTTGTTTCGCCCAAATCAGAAAGTGTGATCATATCTTGACATGTGATAACCCATGTTTACTTAACCCTTACTTCGAGGGTCACAAGAGTATCATACAGGCATTTAGGCAATCAGCAGTAGAGTCTCCGAGTGATTGAGTTTGTTCAAAGTGCCATCTCTTAAGAATTTTAATATTTTTATTTTATACAATATTCCAGCAGTACATGGGTTTGTATATCCATTAGCATAAATGCAGGGATCTTTCTTGATGTTGATCAGTTAAATAAATTTCCAAATTTCCAATATTAAAGCAACAGCTTATTATAATGAGATGGGAGCGATGCTCTGAATGTACTAGAATAGAAGATTAAATACATTTTTACATTTTCAGTGCAAAACTTAACATGTGTTTTTAGCACATTTTCTGAATACCTAAGAATATTTCTTATACCTAAATATTCCTTAAATACCTAAGAAATGCGTTAAATAGGTCTGACAATTATTGTTCTCAGACTATTTTTTGTGAAATAATCTACATTATTTGAAAAAAAAAAATCCTATTTATTGTTATTTATTATTTAAAAACTATTTATTTATTTAAAATTATTAGTTTAACAAAATAATAATACAACCCGAATTCTGGAAATGTTGGGACGTTTTTTAAATTTGAATAAAATGAAAACTAAAAGACTTTCACATGAGCCAATATTTTATTCACAATAGAACATAGATAACAACAAGTGTTTAAATGGAGAAATTTTACAATTTTATGTACAAAATGAGCTCATTTCAAATTTGATGCCTGTTACAGGTCTCAAAATAGTTGGGACTGGGGCATGTTTACCATGGTGTAGCATCTCCTCTTTTTTTCAAAACAGTTTGAAGACGTCTGGGCATCGAGGTTATGAGTTTCTAGAGTTTTGGTGTTGGATTATACATGGGTGCGCATAAGTGGTACGCAGGTGCGCATGCGCGGTAAAAAAAAAAAAAAAAACCGATGCGCACCAGAAAACATTGAGGGAAGCGCTTTTGAGTAGCAACATCTTTGAGGACTGGTTCACAGGGACACGTTTACTTACTGGAGTAGGATTTTTCTCCATCTCTGGTAAGATAGCAATCATGATGATAAGTGTGTTCTTTAATTATTAGGTGTGCAATGGATCGCAGTTAATCCGTGATCCGTACGGATAAGGTCCAACGGTTCGGCACGCATGTAATTCGCGGATTAACTGCTAAATTTAACCATCATAGAGTGAATGTTTATCATTTGGACTTGTTTTGTCTCGCTAGTTAACACATTCAAACGATTTTAAAAGCGGAAGAGGCGAAAATCGGGACTCGCGAGCTGTTATCTGTGCGCACAGCCTCACACCCCCGAAACGGGAGAGAAAGAGAGAGAGAGTCAGACAGCGCTTAAACACCGAATTAAATCCTCTTTCGCCTCTTGCGCTTGAACGGACACATACACACAAAATTATATCAAAATACCTGTCTCGGCAAGTATTCTCTCGGTTGAGTGAACGGTTGAGAAAGAAACCGGATGTATGTCAGTTATTCGGTCCGTGCTTTCCTTCTTAAAGTGACAGAAGCCTAATATTCTTGCTGTTGTCTGTCATTAATGTTAGTAAAATAAAAAAATCATTATCATCATCTACCATGTTCAAGAGCAGTCAGGAGGAAAGTGATGAGGACAGCTTTTAGGATAAGTGTCGCGTAAAGTGAGTACCAAGCAACATCTCAGTTTTATACAATATGTATCACAGGTCTCCACCTCATCTCTCAGAAGGGTTTGGAGAGAGACTGAAGAGCCTGTTAGGTGGACGAGGCCTGGATCCTTCATTCTTTTTTGTCTTCTTGCGCTTAAATGATTTAAAATCACATTAAAATACACACACAGGAATTTATAAATGGAATCAAAATGTGCATTTCTTATCAAATTCAATGTTTGTGGAAATTTAGAACTGGTTCTACAATGGAACCAGTTCTCGATACCCAACCCTAATGAATAATCTAAATAATATATTGTAGCCCTGTCTCACACCCCCTCCAGTGTGACTTTATGTTTGTCTGACCATGTCTTTGTCTTCCTTTCACTGTCTGCTGGGGCCTCCCCTGATGTTCTTTTCTACCACAGTCTTCCCACAGAATAAGGACCTGAAAATACACACATCGGCGCAAATAGAGATGTTCTCACCCCTCAAAGTATTCAGCAACAATACATACCTGTAGATTTTTCACCCAGAAAAAATGACTTTCACAAAATCATGTGGATGTTTTCATGTACAATGTCACACCTCTGTTTGTCACCATGATAATTGTTCTAAGCCAGTTTCAATTAGCCTCTTTTTTCAGTCTTTAAGGTCATTAGGACTGTTACAGATTTCCCTACTCAACTACAGTTCACTAGCTTTTTGATTCCGATTCATTTATTTCACGATTTTATTACAGTTTATACAATCTCTCAATTCGATTTCGATTGTGATTCATTTTATATTTCATAATATCCATTTTGCTTACATTTGTAAGAAATGTGTGTTAATATAGACCTTTCTTTCTCTTAATGCTGTAAACTATACAGTGCAGGGTTTCAAATTGGTAACTTGGTTTTTTGAACTGTTCTTAAAAAGAACCAGCTCATGAAGTCATTTGTTTGTGAATTGAACTAAACTGGTCATGCTGTATGTTTTTTGCATTAAGGACTTTATATATAGAAAGATGCACTCATATTTACAGAGCCCCGCACATGACATGCGAGAAAAAAAATTAAATGAATTTACTAATTCATTCCCTCGATTTACTAAATTGTGCGCACAATTTACTAAAACGTGCGCACGATTTACTATTTCGTTCCCTCGATTTATAAATCATGCGCATGATTTATAAATCGAGGGAACGAAATAGTAAATCGTGCGCACGTTTTAGTAAATCGAGGGAATGAAATATAAATCGTGCGCACGTTTTAGTAAATCGAGGGAACAAATTAATAAATCGTGCGCACAGTTTAGCCTACTATTTTTTTCCTGCATATCATGTCCGGGGCTCCGTACATATTACTATGAATGGAAGAAAGTGTAACATGCAATATGGCGGAATAAGTCCCGCATTCTAAATAAAAGAGCCAATCACCAATTGGTAAAGTCATCGCGTCACTGCAGCTGCCATTAGAAGCTCCGATTGCGTCAGTGTTCAGAGACGCGCGCTTAGGACTACACATGCGCATTGCTGATTCAGCCTGGAAAATGCTGTTTTTTGTCATTATTTAAGCATTTAGAAACAAAACTTATGAGACTGTCGTTGTCAGATTTCATTGGTTATTTCAAATATGAAATTTATTCATAAGTTTGGTGAACAGCTTTGGAGAGTTTGATGTTCCCCATTATGAGAGATAAGAGCTGTACTACTTGCATGACTGAAGTAGCTGCTAGAGGTGTTTCAAAGATGGCCGCCGAGTGAAATGACTTGTCTTAAAGGGATAGTTCACCCAAAAATGAAAATTATGTCATCATTTACTCACCCTCATGTTGTTCCAAACCTGTAAAATTTCTTTGTTCTGTTGAATACAAAGGAAGGTATTTTGAAGAAAGTTTGTAACCAGGCTGCTTTGGGGCACCATTGACTTCCATAGTAGGAAAAATTTCCACATTCTTTAAAACATCTTCCTTTGTGTTCAACATAATTTATACAAATTTGGAACAACCTGAGGGTGAGTAAATGATGACAGAATTTTCATTTTTGGGTGAACTATCCCTTTAAAGTGACTTTGTTCGCTTGTAGCCCACAAGGACAGCTCAATAGAAAGACATTTGCCATTGTTTTGCTGCACACAGTTTTTTTTATTGCATCACATTCAATACAGACTGAGATCTCACATTCACAACTCCATGAATGCCTGTAGATTCTGTGCAGAAACACCTACTAATTTGTCAGCCTACATTATGAAAAGATAAATTAAAAAAATTAACAACATGGACCAAACTATATAGTTCATTAGAATGAAATTATATAGGACAGGAAATTCTGAATAGGCAAATACATTGTCATTCAGCCACAGAAAATAAGCATAGAGTAAAAGATCGATCTTGGGATTTTTAAGAATTGATATCTAGATAAATTTTTTGAAAAATATATATATATATTTTTTACCCAGTGCTCAAAAAGACAAAAATATGATACCATATTCAACAGACACAGGAAAAGAAAGTCTGAGCGGAGGTCAGAGAGAGTTTCTGCACAGGAAACAGTGAATGCATCATCATGACTCACTCCAACTGCTGGAGGTGAAAGCAAGAGAGATGGGTATCGGTGGGCAGGGAGTTATCATCACTCTGTTGCCATGGTTACCGCTACTCGTCAGCTCTCGCAACATGCGCACACATGAGCGCACGGACGCACGCAGCCCCCGTGTGGGAACTGTTCTGGTAGAACAAAGCCGGTATGCTTTTTGAGGTGTGTGGTGTCCTCCGCTATGTTGAGTGAATTTTCTTAAAAAGGGCTGTGGGATGACGTGCTTGCATCAGTATGTGCTTCATTCAGACTATTGAGACGGAACCAGTATATCGTGTAGCGGCTGTCCTTTTCTGACCGTTGTCACGGGGTTATGTTTATGCAAAAAAATAAAATTACTTCTATTTAGTTATCAGACGCTTCTCAGAATGCGACCATTAAAAAAAATCGAGTTAGAAATGACTCCTATGAATTGAATTGGTTCAGAATGGTCAAGTTCGGCATTTGAATCAGCTCTACCTACTCCCTCACTGAACCGGGAGTCATTTTCGTCTGATTCAAAATGAACTGGGAATCGTTACTACTGTGATGTACTGTATAACTTTAGTTTATGAGACTTGCGTCATTATTTTTACTGACTGGTTGTTCATATGACAACATATATTTAAAGATAGGCCTACATATAGTTTTGTTGGGCTGCAGGAATCCCATTACAGGAATTATCAGGTGATTCGTTTGATAAACAACCTGGAGCTCATTATTAACAAAGGGCTTATGTATACAGCCCACTTATGTGTGTATAATATAGAGAAACACTCTTATCTCTTTGTTAGTACTTGAGGTGATTTATGGCTGATGAGTAGGTGCTACTGTACCCAGCCAGAGCACTTACCGCACTGTAATCATCTGTTCTGGGTCACAGCCATTAAAAACCTGTATTTATATGTGAGGACCACATTCACTGTGGCTGCTATTAGTCATTTCTGGATCGCCAGGGTACCTGACTACTGTCTTGTAAAGCTTCACTGGTTTTGGCAAGGGTTCAGTGCCCTCTTCTTCTCCCTGGTTTATATAAAGTAAGCCTGACACTGATGAGGACCGTGAGGGTGGTCTGATCGTTAAACGGAGCTCAAACAGCACCCAGAGCCTCTGCTTCCTTTCATCAGACTCAGGATATACTACTGAGAAGCACACTTATGCTGCATTTCTGTTATTATGGCGATTTAATAACATACCATACTCTTATTTTTATGATGCTTAACATTTTTATGTATTTGTTTTGGCTTTATTTACAGGACAGTAGCTTATAGTTGTGAGAGAGGGAGAATAGTATTGAGAAATTAACTAGGCCTAACCCTTTTTTCCCCCACCTTTTCTACTACTATATTTGTACTTGTTGGTCTTGTTGTTGTTTTGCTGTTGTTGTTGTTTTTTTGGAATGGACAAAAGTTTTTTTGTGGTTTATAATGTTTGCTGACTGATTTCAACAGATACTTGCTATGGTATTGTTTTAATTACATTTAAAATTAGTAGTCAGTCGATAGTTTTTTCAAAGGATTGATTACCAGAGTATGATAGACTAGAGAGTAGGATGGCCAATGGCTAATATAATGCTGAAATATTTACTATACATGCATTTGATTCTGATTGATTAATCGTGCCATTCTTTGGTCAAATATTTTGTATACTGTGTTGACCATTTATTATGTTTGATGATTTTGGTTCTTACCAGTACAAGCAAACTCCAATCAATAATAATTCAAGTCCATTTATTGCTTTATTTGGTGGGATAATGTACAGTCAGATGGTCATTCACACAAAATAAACTCGGTGATACGAGGTGATACGATACCTTGTGGGGTTCATTTTGTGATATTGACCAACTAACTGTTAATTGTACAGTACAATAATTAGTGATAGAAAATTAAATGTACACAAAATTTTATGAATTTATATATGAAATTATGAGTAGTTGGGGTGTAACGGCACATGAGCCATCATGGTATGGACATCACAGTTTGGTGAATATAGTCAGACGATGAATACAGTCAGTCATATGCAAGCCACACTCCAATCCAGAAGGGGGCGTGTGCGGTAATGCATTGCTGTTTGCTAACCGCCACAACAGGAAAAAGAGCAGAAGAACAGGTGATCTATGCATAGATATTAGAGATGCACCGATCGGAATCGGCCAATTTCCCTCATGATCGGCCGATCAGTCTCACTTCTTACCGATTCCGAGCCGATCCGTTTTGTTACCAGCGGCAAAGGCAATAACGTCAGCTGCGCGTTCTCGCTCTCTTCTCTGTCACGGTGAAGTGACACACACCCGCGCGGGCACCTCCTCTCTCTCACTCGTCTCATTCGCTCCGGTTAAATAGTGCTTGTATTGCGCATAATTTTAGTCATTCCCCACAGGTTTTGCGCTCACACCAAAAGTGCGCGCACCACTGATCTATACAGGTGGAGCGGACAAGCCACGCTCAAACAGAGACAGAGGTCAAACAGAGTCACAAGTACCAAAATGAGTGGCTTACTGCGCTGAAACTGTCAAATACATACAAAAGTATGTCAAAACCGGCGGCACAGGCAATCTTGGCGAGTATTCAGATAAACACAGTCAGTTTTGAATCGTTAAATAGCTAAGAAAGTGAACCCATGTTGTGTGTAACAGTATTGGGTCCTTTGAACACCGTTCATAAACTCTTAAAGGGACAGCAGTCCAATATTCCTGCTGCTGTCTGTCATGTTAATCAAAGAACAAAAGACAAAAAAAATCACTTTCTGCTCTTGACTGAATACGTTTTATAACTTTAATGGTAAGAATTGATCTGTATTAATATTTACAATAAAGACTACAGAAATTAAGGTAACCAATGTAAAATAACACTGAATGTGTTATTTTACATTTGATTACTTTAATTTCTGTAGTATTTCTTACCTGAATAAAAACCCAGTTAACCTGAAAAACTTTTTCAAGTTTCAAGTTTCTCTTTATTCTATTGCACTTATTTGGGCTGTTTATATTTTATTACTGACTTTTTACTTGTTTTTTTGTTTTTTGTTTTTGTATGAAAATAAAACTTTGCGTTGAAGAAAAGTAGATTTTTGTTTGTATATGTTCTCAATTAAAGTTCTTAGAAAGAAAATCAAAATCGGCAAAAATCGGTATCGGCAGATCACACTAACAAAAAATTGGAAATCGGAATCGGCCAAGAAAATTGCAATCGGTGCATCTCTAATAGATATGTTTACGTGTAATCTCCAGTGTTTCAACCGTAGAAAGACATCAATAAAACAGCTTGAGAATAATATCTCACGTAGCATTACATTTACCACAGGCAAGTCATTTAGTGTCCACAGCATGTTAGTTCACTAGAGAAATGAACTCTAGAGGGGAGCATTTCAATAAATATATGCATTATATTAGCTTATATATTTATTATATTTACTTTACCTGTTAGTAATGTCTTAATTATTTAATATATGTTTAAATAAATTTGTCATGAAAGCAAGTTATGACAGTAACTGCGTAAATGATTATATTTCAAAAACGAATTGGAGTAGAAAAATAATTGAAAAATAATTTTACAATTAGATTTAGAAGTTAATGCAAAAACTGCCTTATGTGCAATTTACATGTTTTTTTATTTGAGTGTTGAATATTATATCTAAAAATAAATAGCAACTGAATTTATTTGTTTGGTCTATTAGTTGTTAGTTATTATTTATTAGTTATCTGTAACCTTTAGTATTATAGTAATGTACAAGAAAAGGCTCCCTGTATATAGTTTACAGCATTAGCTGAGATAGATTTTTTTCATCCTTAAGAAAATATTAATTATAATTGAATTTATTTAAAGAGAGAGACACAATTTGTTCAATAAACCACTGATCAATTAAAAAAAGAAAAGAAAAAAGAAGCAATTTTATGTTCCCTTCTGTTCCCTTCTGTACCGAACCCCTACCGAACTGTGACTTTAATACTGAGGTACGTACTGAACTGTCATGTTTGTGTACTGTTACACCCCTAATGAATAGTATATTTAATTTAATGGAATTAATTAAATGAATTTTACTATTTTTTAAAAGCAGAAAATGCTTACTATCCTATGAGGATACTAGTCACACTTACTTTCTTATTTTCTCTATTACTATCCTGTAAATGAAGCAAAAAAACAGGAACAGTATCATAAAAATAAGAGCATGCCTGTACATTATAAATTGTCCATGTGCAATCAGTGTAGCATAATTGTGCTTAGAGTGATATTAAATGAAATGTACACAACATTTTATGAATTTATATCTGAAATTGCCCAAGCACAGATGGTGTGAGGACCCAATTGGAATGGCTGTGTTTATTATGAATAGTCATTTTACTTTTTTGTAAAACAGAAAATGACTATCCTTCGAGGATAGTAGATGGTAGATTTTGAAGCTGGCACTTTTGTTAACAGGTCAAGCTGGCACCATTATCAACCAATGCAATATTTTCAAAATGGCCAAATATCAGGTGGTTAATTGGCCTGGCAGAACCACAACCTTTCAAATTCAAGCTTTCAGGCCTTTTTTGTAATACATTGCCTCATATTAGTGCTGCAGGTTTGGTCTCCACCAGCAGAGGGCAGACTCTTCCTTTAGCAGAACAGCCTGGCGCTGTGTCTGTCTTCACCACGGACCTCCATGCTTCAGCGCTCTGCTGGTTGGCTAAGTCACTGGTGCATGAGTTTCTGACACTTTCATTTAACACCGTACACTGACACTCAACATCTTGCGCTCTCTCTTTCTCTCTCCCCTCCAGTGTGCTTGAACGCCTGTGTGGCTGCTGTCTCGGGTGTGTGGTGGTGACTGTGTCACCAAACTCCTCCGACCAATAGCACGACTGAATTAAAGGCCAGCGCGGGCCGAGAGGCCATGAGAAAGACTCAACCCCCCTCACCCTCAAACCCAGCTGCCTTCTGCTGCTCTCGCTCTGAGTGCCGCTCCGACACACACAGCAATAACATTTAAATGGTAGATTCTTGATATGAACCTTGTTCTCACTGGCCCACCGAAGTGGTTGTTTTTGTTTTTTTCTTTTTAAAGTTCTCTTGAAATCCTACACATACACATTAAATACAGAAAATGCCATGTCTTATCGTTCTGTTTTAACTGATGGCTTCTGTTCCCACTCATTTACACTGGAAGTCCCTTTTCCCTTTGACTCAGCAGGCCCACAATTCAGTTCAGTTGCAGCCAGTCCAGTTCATTTTAAGGCAGTGCCAAAACTTAAATTCCCTGGTGAGAAATTAATGCGTCAGTGTGCATTTCTTGCATTTGTTATGTGTCAAATAAGGTTTCTTTCTGAGTGTGATACTTTCTAGTCGTCCGTGCTGTGCCATGACCTCCGTGTGAACTTTTCACCCGGTGTGTGGAGTGTGAACTTGCTGCCACAGCAGGCAGAAGTGAAACCTGTGTGGGTTTCTGGGCTGCCTGTTGTACCCACGCTGAATTGTGCGCCACACGCCAGATCCTGTGATGCTGTTTTCGCTCTTTTTCTCTTTCTTTTTCTCTTTCTCTCTCTCTCTCTCTCATGATGTACTGTGGTCGCATACGTATCGGGCCAACCGCATCATCAGGCTCACACACTTCAACACGGGCAGGTCGGCACGTACACGCCCGTCTTTAAACACGTACCACACAGAACTCAACTACCTGTCTCCAGCCACTCACACGTTTGCAGCTTAGCTTGTACTGTAAACGCTCAGCTCAGAATACAACCGTGAGAAAACTGCATTCTCAGCTCACATTTGTATTTATAGCGTGGCAGGAAGTGTGTTTGCGCTGTTGTGCCCTGTGCAACATTTGGGCACGGTTTGACTTTTATCTCCAGGCTCTTCGCTGAAATATTGCCACTGTTTTGGTCATATTTTTTTTTGTTAATGCTGATTGTCTTAAACGAATTAAAATTTTTAATTATCTCTCATGTTTACTCATGTCTTTTTAAACTTTCAGGTTTTGTGAACTGCATAAACTGATTCTTTGGAAATATCCAATTCAAAAGAACAACTGTTCATGAACCAGACAATGCTACTTCTCTCATGAATTCAGCAAGGATAGCTTGAGTGGATGTCAAGATTTTCAGTAAAAAAACAAGTAAATTTTTTCTAACACAAACCTATCGTATGACTTCAGAAGACTTGGAATAAAGTGCATGGATCATGTGAAACACTTTTAGGATTCTATTTGGGTGTTTTGTTTTGTTTTTTGAGGGGGGGGGGGGTGGCTTTACATCGCAAGTCTCCATTTACTTTCATTACATTGAAAGTTGACATTTAGCAGTGTTTTTTTCTGTTTTCTGTTTTCCGTTCATACATGCTGTATTGGTTCCCATCTTCAGACGTGATCGTTTTCATTGTGTCAGCATTCAACTTTCACTGGGCCTCTTCTTACAGTTGAGAAGTTGAGAATATCAGAGTGTGAGAAAGAGAGAACTTGAGAGTACTAGAGTGAGTAAGCAGGGGTATTTTTTTTGTTGTGGCAGAACTTTTTTCCCCGTAAGATTTTTTTTTTTTTTCCGTTTTTTTTCTTTTTCTTCTTTCTTCTTAGTGCGATCTTTGATGCAAAGGACACAAGATTGTGAGTGTGTGTGAAAGAGAGATAGGGAGGAAGTTCATTGCTATCCTTTCTCTTTGTGCACAGTGGAGCTGAGCATGATTCACTGATGAAGTTTCCAGTGTGGGGCCATTACAGAGCTGCTGCCAATATCAACGCCCCCCTCCTCTCCTCCTGACTGTGGGAGTGAAGCATGCTGGGAGACAGCAGGACTGTTTATGTGGGTGGCAGTGCCCAGGGGCCAGCTCTGTGAGATCTAATGCATGTTATTCAGATCAGTGTCACCAGGGAGTTTCGGGGTAGGGCCGTGAGTGTGCGTGTGAATGTGTGCCGAGAGGGCTGCGTTGGTCTGTGCTCCGTGTACAAAGACGGCAGATCCTCTCTGACAGATGCCACAGTCCAGGCCCTCATCACAGGAAGTCATTCATATTGCTATTTGCTTATCACAGGCACTCTGTGGGCTCCTCTGGGCTGGAGTTAACCTCTTGCTTGACAGGACACATGCAGTACTTCCTCTCATGTTGCAGCTGTACCTGCCTCTCTTTTCCCAGAATCCAGAGCCCTAAACCTCTCATAACTCAGCCGCTCTAATTGGTTGTCAGTGTTTTCCCTTAACCAAACCCACCCCTCATGAACACTGCTCATGTTTAATGGGTTCTTACCGACTTTGAGTGTCATATGTAATGAGAGATGGACACATGTGGATGAGAGAGTGACAAGTGATCAAATCATGCCACATTAATAAGTGTAATAAAATGAATGTAAAAGTCATTTGATATTGTATAGGTTCCTGTTACTGAGCATTTCACAACCCCTAACCATAAGTTTTGAACTTCTGTGTGTAATTTATCCCACATTTTTTGAAGTGTGTGACTTGGAGTGTGCTATAGTTTTCTAGCCAGGCATAATTACGATTTTTGTCTGGTGAAACACAAAACCAGAATATTAGTGACACTTTTTTGCTTGGGCCAGTAAGCAACTAACAGGTCAATGACGTCATTTTTTTTGTCCAAAGGCCTTAATAATAATAAAAAACAAAGATATGACATCCAAAGTATGTAAGGTAGTACAACTAGATCTCTTTTATTGAATCCAAAAGGTTTTAATTGTATTTTGCTACATATAAAGGTATTTAAAAGATTTTATTCAGTTTAACCGTCCAAAGGCCAATACAGCCATTTCATTTGTGATTAAAATATCTTAAAATGTAGTAAATGTATGTATTTTTTATTCTGGCATGATTTTATAACATCAAATATCAACATAGTGCAAAATTATGCGTAGAAGTCATTGCTTTGTTATGAGAAAGAATGTCCGGAAAAATGTTTTTTTTTTTTTTTTTTGATGTCATTCGGAGTAACCAATATAAAGGGATCATTTTGGATCAAGTCATGCAGTCAATATCATGTGATAGGATGTGACATCATTCAGACACCTGCAAAGGGCCACATGGTCATGAAGCAAAGTAACTAACTCTCTCTTAACTATTTGAAAAATTAATGTTTTCACTTGCTCATACGCATGTCCCGAAACATCAGGTCATTCGGTACAACCGTTATAAAACATGGAAAATGTTGCAATATTTCAAAAACTTATTGATTGTCCTTTTGTTAGGCAGCTATCAAGCTAACTAACTAGCTAGCTAGATATCAGCCTGTTAGTATTGTTTGAAAATATAGTCATTCGGTATAACCAAAAGTGTCATTTGGTAAAACCAAAATTGTGGTTAATTGTGGCTTTTTTGGTGACACATTTTGTCCATCTTGTAAAAAAAATGACAAAAGCAGTGTTCATTGATTATAAAAACCACATAATCTCATTATTAACACTTAATAAAACTTAAAAATTAATTTTATCTCCATTAGGTTTTTTTACACTTTTAAAAACCTTATTTGTCAATGACCCTAACTTGTAAGCCCCCTGCAACTACCAGAACATGCTGAAAAATACTTTGAAGTTGTAGAGAATCATAGCAACTGCATAGCAGCTCCCTAGCGACTACAGTCCAAAGTAACTGCATCACAGCATTGAAAAAAACACTTCAAAGACCTTATCAACCCCATAGAATCGCATTAGCAACCACCTAGTGTTTTTTAATGCTTAAAAACTCATTGAAGACGTAGAACACCAGCCGCATAGCAATTCCCTATTACTACCCAGAATACCCTAACAATCACATAGCATTACCCTTGCAACCACCCAGAACACCTTAGCAACCTTAACCTCTACAACACTTCAAAAGACTTTTGCAACCACATAGCAACATCCTGGAGACCACTCACAATTGTCACATCAATGTCAACATGGCGAGTACAGTATATCCTGTTACAATCTACACACATGCTAAACATGCTAACATACTTTAATAGTGGTTGAGACATCATTCATCAAATTCCATAAATACTCGGACAGTATGCAGTATCGGACACAGTAATTTCCTTCATAGCTCTGTTATAATTTTATTTTTTTTTTTAAAGTTGTACTGTCAAGTCACCCTTACACCCTCCTTCATTCACACATGCAGTCTGGCCCCTCCGAAGCCCATTTCCTCTTCACAGGGCATGGGAACCCTGATTTCTCTCCTCCCACAATCCCTCTCTCTTCTTCTCTTCTCCCCACTGTGCCCTTGTCCTTTCTCTCACCTCCTCCTTATCCTCTCCCACCTCCTCTTTATCCTCTCCATCACATCCCTGCTCTGTGGTACTCTACTGTCCTCCTCTTATACACATCTTTCTCTTTCTTTCCCTCAATCTTGTGTTCTCTCTCCCTCTCTTGATTTCCTGCCTCCCTTTGTCCATCTGTGCCCAATTTACCCTAAGCTGGGTCTGTTTTTTTCCCGATAATTTGTTTTTGATTCCCCAGAATTAGAAAACCATTGTGTGCTTGCTGCCTCTTGCCTCTCACGCGCACACACACAGACACACACGCTCGCACATGCACAGTTGAACTCACATACACACACACCACGTACACACACATTTTTATTGTATTATTCTATAAAAGTTCCTATAAATCACTGGTTATTAATCGGCCCCAGACGGCCCTACCTCCCTCTTTCCCCCCTCTTCTCTTGCGCACAAACACAGACCAGATGCAAAGGAAATGGGATGGCAAGAAGGGCACCCAGGAGACAAACCGTGCTTTTCTCTGTTTTTTTTTCCCTCTCCTCATTTTCTCTGTCTCTCCTCATCCTTTTTTTTCGGAGAAGCTTCATTTATGTATAAATGCCCAAACCCAAAACTCACTGAGGGACTGAAGTTTAAATTAGGGTTTAGGAGGAAAAAAGAGATTAAATAATAAATATAAATCTTCTTCTCCTGCCAAAGATCCCGGTGTGTGGGATAAGGGTTAAACGTCCATCCTCTTTCGTTGGAAACAAACGGGGGTCTGATTTCTGGTCGCCCTGAGTCCCGTTTAATGAACACACAAACAGACGCAATACAAACACACTTTTTTTCTTCTTCTTTTTTTACTTCACATAAACTTTGACATGGTGACTTATATTGCTGTTAGAAGAATGTTGCTGTTGTGCGTCAGTATGATTTTGTGTAAACTTGTATCTTTAGTATCCTTACCAGACCGTGAGCAGCAGGTTGGCTTTGAGACAACTTTACTATTTCCTCTCCATCTGCTCCAGCTTTCTGATCACTCCCTGATTGAGACATCGAAAGGCACACCTGTTGGCTGCGGCCGCATGTCTGTCAGGGCAAAAAGTTTGTAAACCACCACAGAGGGAAAGGATACGAGTGGAACCGGACATATCCGTCCCAACCCCCGGTTTGTCAGTCCGAAGCCGGCTAGCGCACTCCCAGTGTGCTGTTCGCTGAGAGCACGAGAAAATGTGAGAAATGTGCGCCTTGGCCGAGGGGACTGTGGGGGGAGTGCTGGTTTTCAGGCACGCAGGGACAGCCTGCAGAGTTCTGCCAAAAGCAACATGGCGCTCTGCTCATGGAACTTGAGGGGATGAAGGGAGGCTGGGCTGCAGGGCTCGCCGGGGTTCCTCAGGGCTCTACCTTAGGCCCTTGCCCAGAGATAAATGGGGTGTGGAAGAACTCTTTTCCATACTGTGCAATTCAGTTAAAGTCAGGAAGAGATCATTCCTTAAACACTCACAGTGCAACCCACAAAATCCACATGATGGTTTATTGTGTTTGGGCTTGTTTGGAAAATGGAGATGAGCGACAATCTTGTGTGGGGTTGCCTCACGATAAGTGACTAGTCATCCAACAATCTCCAGTTGATTAGTGAGGGGTTTTTTTTTTTTTTTTTTTTTTTTTTTTTTAAGTTTATCTAGATTTTATTTTTTTGGTAGTTTTGTTTTTTTAGACAAGGGGTGTCCCATCCTGATCCTGGAGGGCCAATGTCCTGCAGAGTTTGGCTCCAACTTGCTCCACACCAAGTTTCTAGTAATCCTGAACACCTTGATTTGCTGGTTCAGATCTGTTAAATGAGGATTGGATCTAAAATCTGTGGGATAGTGGCTCTACAGGAGCATGAATGGACACCCCTGTCCTAGACAGTTTAAGACCATCTGCAAGGTAAAACCCTCTCGAAAAGTTGCATCCTTAAATTCTCCTCCTGTAGTACCTACATCCATACACATTAAGACAGACGTCTTTAGCTAGATGGCTTCCAACTTTTAAAATTCTTCTTGATTCCACTGCAGTCTGTTCCATCCCATTGTGCTCCATCTACTCACTCAGAAAAGTGTGAAATGGCACCTTTAGGGGTACAACCGCTTGACAATGGGGTACCATTAAAGGGACATCTTTGTACTTTATTCACCCCTAAAAGGTTCATTGTATTACCTTAAGGGCATGTACTACTACTACTACTAAAATGTGCTAATATGCACCTTTTTAGAGGTAGTTAAGGTACAAAGTTGCTCTTTTAAGTGTACTGCCCCAGTGACAAGCTGTTGTACCCCCAAAGGTATAATTATTGCACATTTTTTATCTGACTCTGTAGCCGTCCCAAACTGCCTAATATAGCAGTTGTCTAATTATTCAGGCTTTCTATGGAAATGTAGTTTTGCACATCCCTAATTGTTTTGATATACAAAATTTCAAAGGGTTCTGAATCCTTTTCTCATCTATTGTTGTTTTTCCACTGAGGGTAGGATTTGGTCAGGGAAGATGAAGCAAATTGGTAGACCTGAATGAAGAATGCATATGACCCTGTCTAGTGGCTATACTGACCACAAGCTTGCCAGCAAATAGTCCTGTAAATAGGATGTCTTGGAAGGATCATCTTTTCTCCTCAAAACATGCAATGCTTACTAGCACAAGGGATTGAAGGAGGAGAGAAAACAACCCAAGGACTCCATATAAGGACCTGTTTGGGCTCTGGCACCATTCTCCCTGTCAGTTTCTTGTGCTAGGTCAGTCCCCTTTTAATCGGGACCCACAACATGCTTTACACCCGTCTGTAGTGCAGTTAAACAGATCTCACACACGCTGTACCCTATCACCGTTGATCATGACACACATACAAACAGATATTTGGCGCAACCACCAGAGGCTTATCGGTTGCAAAGCAGACCTGCTGACACTCATTTAGTGAAATCATCACCTCTTGCTGCGGTGTGTGTGGCTGGCTCATATCTGTAGTTCCCTGCCTACTACCCTACAGTGCCCCAGCTGAACTCTGCATGCCCTCTTATGAGGTGATGATAAAAAGAAGGAAATACTGCAGAAAAAGCAGAAACCTCACTACTTCTCATTTTCCATAGCACTACCTCCCTCTTTGGTATGTGTGGTTGTTCGATGTTGAGTGTGTGTGTGTGTGTGTGTGTGTGTGTTGTTCAATGGTTATTAGTCCATGGCTGGTTGGTTTGTGGGTACTGGCCTGTGGTTTTGCTCTGAGCAGAGAGAGAGTGTAAAGATGGCTGTAGACTTTTTAGCTGCCATACTGAGACATACTGGCACCAGTAGGGCAGAGTTAGTTGCTCTTGCCATGCAAAACAAGGAACCAAGACTTTGTGTGTGTGCGTCAGTGTGGGTTAACTTACTTTGTCCTTTTGACCACTGCCTGAACATTTGCTGCAGTCGAGAGCCGTGCTGTTCATTAACCAGATTAAATCTAGAACGTTTGGATTACTGCAGCCTATTGGATTTTGTGATGAATAGGAAATGTGTAATAAATTCAAGCCTCTTTTCATATAATCTAACATAACCAGGCCTTTAACTAGACCACGAAAGTTCTGGTCATAAAATGCGAATGGTTCTGGTCAAGAAATGCCCACTAAGGCCCTGTTTACACCTGGTGTTAAGATGTGTTTTGGTCGATCGGATCACAAGTGGACGACGCCAAATACACGGGGTGTAAATGTTTTGAGCTTGTCCACTTTCGACCACTTCAGAGGTAGTTTAAAACACATTCGACTGGATTGCTTTCGTAGTGTAGACGCTCATGTGGTCGAATGTGTTCGAACAGCCACTAAAGACACCTACTCTCCACCTACTGACTTAATGTGTAAACATTAAGGCAAGCACGCTAGCCAGATGGGATTCAAACTTTTTTGGCGGAAGACCCAAGTTTGGTTTGAAGACAAAAAATGTACCAAGCACAATGTTCTCTCACCATTCCTGATTTCTAACACGCACTCACCACGTTCGGCCGGTCTTGCGTCTGTCAGAGTAGAAATGAAAGCCGATGCCCTCCAGATGTTTTTCCGTCATCTCTGGGCACGTTCATATGTAAATTGCTCGAACTTATTTTGTCCATTAGATCAAAAGATCTAAAAAACCCATACATTTACCAGCCCATAAACCCTCCCCTAGAAGAAATCAGCACAGAAGTGGTTGAAAGTGGACAAAAGAGACAGATTAAAGTACCAGGTGTAAACAGGTATGTGTCTCCCTCGCCTACTTGTGATCCGATTGACCGAAAAGCATCTTAATGGCAGGTGGAAACAGGGCCAGAGACAGAAATAGCCATCTGACTCGCGTCAATCAATCACAGGTCATTCTGTTCATACATCTAGGGTGTGTGGGATGGTTATTATATTGATTTATTTTATGTACATAAATTAAGAATAAGTGTGTGTGTATGCATATGTGTGTATATATATATATATATATATATATAATCTACCCCACTAGTCTACCCCACTAGTCTATATTGATTTTATTTTATGTACATAAATTAAGAATAAGTGTGTGTGTGTATGCATATATGTGTATATATATATATATATATATATATATACGGTGATATATAATCTACCCCACTAGTCTAAGGCTAGTCTAACCAACATATGTAGCAGGCTGGTAAGATGAGGTCCCCAACACTCTTCTTTAACCAGCAGGACGTGGTCAACCAGTTTAAACAAAAGATATAATGCTGGTAGACCAGCATTTTTTGGTCCACGAGCTAGACCAGCCTGAACCAGCATGGAAATTCATTAGAGCCTGTTAGATAAATAGTCCACCATGCTGCCCTCTGGCCCAGATGTGAGGAGGATGCCAGCAGGATGAGCTGGCTATAAGGAGGATGATTGCTTTGTCAAGTTTCTGGTTCTTCAGGATGAGGAGGAGGGTTCACTTCCTCCCCCTGCCTCCCTGCAGCTGGTATTGTTCTCCGGGCACTTTAACCCCCCGCTCCTCCAGTCCCAGTCGGCTCTCCATCTTCCATCCTTCCCTGGAGCTGGCAGCAGAGTCTGGGCACTCTCCACAGCATTGGCCTCAACCCCAACAGGATGTGGAGCTCAGCATTTGTGTGTGTGTGGATTTCTGTTCTTTTTTTTCCTCTTCTCATTTTTTTTTTCTCTGATTTTGTGTCTTGGCTGACTTTTTTACCTCTCGAAGAATTTGGAAAGGCCATGAGATTTTTTTTTTTCGCCATGACTTTCAGCACAGCTCTTTCTCTCTCACTCTGTGCCTGCTGCGGCTTCGCAGTAATAGATTTCATATGTTGCTGCAGTTGACATCAGTCTTAAACTATTTTACATGTGATCTGCAATATTTCCTGAGGAAATCTGTCAGATATTTATTAAGGGCTAATAAAATAAACCTCTCTTGTTCTCTCTCTTTTCTTTCTCTTGTCCCTTGTCTTTCATTTGTTACCTTGTCCCTTCCTCTTGTAGTAGGTCTGAAAGGCGGAGTGATTGTATTATTGGAGTTACTCATGCTTTCAAAAAGCTTCTTTTTTAGGAAACAATTTCCTTCCATTCATAAGATGAGTTGTAGGTCAGGCCTAGGGTGAGTTTGTATGTGTTTGAGTGAGGCCCTGTCCGTATCCCACTTCTTTTCCCCTCTCTTCTGTCATCTCTTCTCTCCTCTTTCCCTCTCTGTCTCTCCCAATAGCACGCTGTTGCTTTCTCAGACTGACACAGTGCAGCGAAAGTGCCTGACACTCTGCTGCGTCTTACTGCATCAAACATGATAACACATTAATGTAGGACCGTGACAGTGAATCATACCATGTGATGCTTATGCACAGAGGACTAGTATTTTTACCTTATAAAGACATTTTACATTTTCAAAGAGCAGCTATTGAAAATACAGTGTAAAGACACTAATTTTATTTTTTGAATGAGATACAGAACTCGTTCTAAAAGTTGGTGCTAAAAAATAACAATAACAAACCATTTTCAATTTACTTGTGTTCATATTGATTTTTCTTTGTGTATTTTAATATTTAAATCTGTACTTCATGACATTTATTATTATTATATTATGAACAGTGCTGGGTAGATTATTTACAAATTGTAGTCCGTTACTGATTCCAAATTACATGACAAAAATTGTAGTTAGTATTGTAATCCATTACATTACATATTTAAGGTAATATAATCTGACTACTTTTTGATTACTTTTAGATTACTTTTGACATAACTAATTTAACACTTTGATTTGAATAGGAAAATCTTGTACCATATTGATATAAAAATACAAAGCGAAATAAAATATATTACATTCTTTGTTGTCAACAACATGAAGTACATTAAATATTACATTACATCAGGGTTTCCCAGACAGGGGTTTGTGATGGAACTGCAGTAGGTTCGTGAGTTTAATGAAAAGCTATTAATTAAATCATAAAAATTGAACACTTAATGAAACACTTACTAAAAATATTTTATTTGTTTTCCAACATGTCATGTGAACATTAACCAACATCAGAAAACCTTGAACTTAATTTTATTATTATTATTATTATTCACTTAATTTTATTATTTACCTAACTTATTCATTTAAAATTTAAGGGGACACTTCAAGTAAATATATTAGGTCAAAGAGGTTCAGCTGACAAAAAATGGGGATTAAAATAAAATAAAAAAAATAATTTGTTATTTATATCCATCTATCTTGCATTCTCACACATATACTCACCTCCTCCCACTAATGACCCACTAGTCATTATGTTTTTACAATCAAAAACAAATGTGAATGATAAAAATTGCAGTATCATAATAGAAATTCTCCCAGTGGGCTGTTAGGTGATAATTCACCCATTTTCATAGTGAAGTTATTGCCCTTCTTTTGCACATGAACATAAAGTATGTCATAAATCACATCCGTTATTTGTTTTTCATGTCAGTTTTTTCCCCTCCTCATTGCCCGGAACAGCAGTGATGGAAAACAAACACATCAGCACTTGGCATTATGAACCTTCGAATTGCCCTCTCTCTCCTCCCCTCGCTCTCTCCTTCCCTTTCATCCTGATTCCAGCTGCACACCCATCTCGCTCTTTCTGGGGTCCCCTGGCTACAGTACCCATAATTCACCATAAGACACAACACCCACACCAAGCCCTTGCTAACCTTTATAGCACGGCCAAGGCACAGCGAGAGGAGGAGAGGGGCAGGGGACTGGTGATGGGGCAAATACTTTCTCTGTGTCTCTTCGGGCCCCTGACCAAGAGCAAGGCCAAGAGGCCCCCTCCAAGAGGGTGAGAGAGATCGAAAGATCTCACAACAGAGAGAACAGAGAACAACAGAGAGAAGATCTCACAGACTGATAAAGCCAGCCATGGTCATTAAAGCAACTGGGAAAGATACGGATCAATGAGTAAAGAAGAGAATGTTAGGAAGAGATGCAAGAAATGAGGGTAAAAGTAAAAGGATTAGTTCACTTCAGAATTAAAATTTCCTTATAATTTACTCACCCGCATATCATCCAAGATGTTTATGTCCATCTCACTTCAGTCAAAAAAGAAATTAAGGTTTTTGAGGAAAACATTCCAGGATTTTTCTCCATGTAGTGGACTTCAACAGGGTTCAATGGGTCCAGGGTCCAAACTGCAGTTTAAATTCAGGTTCAAAGGGCTCTACATGATCCCAGCCGAGGAATAAGGGTCTTATCTAGCGAAACGATTGGCCATTTTCTAAAAAAATACATAAAAATTGATATACTTTTTAACCACAAATGCTTGTCTTGCACTAGCTCTGTGATGCATTACGTAATCACGTTTGAAAGGTCATGTGTGACGTAGGCGAAAGTACCGCGGTATGGTGGAAAACGTCATTTTCTCCTCCAACTTAAAAAATCGTCTGACATCGTTGTTTTAACCTTTTTTTAAAGGCCGTTTGACTTAGTTTTTGCATGATTGCTTTGTAAACACTTGCTCTGTACTTCCGCACGCATGACCTTTCCAACGTGATTACGTAATGCATGGCGCATTGCAGGGCTAGTTAATTTAATATAGTTAGTTAATGTAATATATTAATTTAATATATTAAATTAATATATTATTGGATTACCTTTGCCTCTGCAAAGCTGCGTAACTTGCGATGCTACATTAGAATTTGACCAAAATGAGCTAGTTTAATTAAGTAGCATGGCTTTTGAAACATCCACTGCACAACACCTTAAAATTCTGCCTATGTAGGCATCTTTCTTGGTTTTGGAACAGATCTGCGTTAAATACATGGAGCAAAGAGAGAGAGAAACATTGGAGTTAGGGCACAAAGGTGCCTGTTTGTCTGGCAGAGCGTCTGTGTGTCAGTCTATGGGGATTTATGTGTTTGTTTGTATCTATGTCCCGACTCTGTCACTTCCGTAATGTGTTCCACATTTTCAGCTGTCATACAGGCTGGATCGCACAGCACCCATAGGAAAGATTACCCCACCCCTCCCCTCCTCTGCTCCTCCTCCTCTTTGTGCTTCTCTAGATTCCTTCCTACTACACAGGGCCAAGTTTAAAGTCTCCCTGTGCATCTTCACGTGTCATTTGAGTTCAGGTGTAGGCTGACGGCCTCCTTGCTGAGCTGAGGTCTTCTGAACGATAATTGGACAGGGTCTTCCAAAAGACCTCAGCTATTAGCCGCAACAGCACTGCGTGAGATTCGGACCGCTAATGAAACTGTCCATTTGCTGGACTATATGGGATTTTTGGGCTTTAACGGCTCAGATGTATCTTCACGTATCTGTTTATGTGATTCACATTTTGTTGGGTTATCTTTCATTTGTCCGTTCGAAATCCGCCGGGGGAAATATTTACAAATATTTTCACTCTTTTGCTTATCGGCCAACTCACATGAATGCAAATAGCACCGTTTGGACATGTCAGGGTTTGACAAATGCGGCCCCACACTCTCTCGGTGCTGATTGTGTTAGTGAGCATTCTTCTTTGAACAGCTCACAGACTGTGGTCTAAGGTGGGAGAGTGAACTTGGGAACATGTTTGTGCGATCGAGAGAAAGGGCATGTGTTGTTATTAAAAACGATGGATCTTGGCCCCAGTTCTTCTCTAGCTTGGGGAATGGGCACAGCCCTGTGCCTCTGAGGTCTGAAAGTGCATCGTGTGGAGGATTAGAAGAATGAATTAAGTCATTTGGGCTTCACTACGAGTCACACCCCAGTTCAAATAGAAGGCAAAGCGTGCTGCAATGTAACCCAGAGCCCCTTCCAAATCAATACTAAGAAAAAAACAACACTGCCTAAATCAACCTCCATCCCGTCCTCCCTCTCTCATTATTTTCTCCCACCCCGGGGTATTCTGTTTTCTTGGCAGCACTCAGGAATAAGCCACCTGCAGCCCACCGCCGCCCCCCCCCCCCTTCTGCACTTCTTCGCAGCAAGCAATGGCTTTCAGACGCTAGCTGAGCTCCACATGCGTGGACACACACGCTCTCAGGCTGCCCAAACACTCATAATGATACGTCCGCAGAGAGGGTGTGAGTTTCAAACGTGGCTGCAGCCTCTTTCTCTGTCTCTCACCCTTCCAGCAGGACAGAAAGTCCCATGGCACTCCTCAGCCTAAGTCAGAGAAAAGAAAAGGGATTTTCCATCCTGAATATCTCTTGAAGAGCCTCCTCATTCTTCTGCACTTCCACTCCCTTCTTTCTGTCCCACTCTACCTCCTCCTCACCCTGTCTAGCTTTATTGTGTACTTGCTCTTAAGATGCCACTGTGTTTAAAATCTCCACATGACTGCAGTACTCGATTATGTATTATTGTTGATTTGGGACTGTGAACAATATGAAGTTCAGGATAAAGTGAGGTGCCACAATAAATCTCAGACTGCAGAACATCTCCAATAGACAAGGTGGCTTTTATGTGTGTGTGTGTTTGAGGCCTTCTGTTTGCTAGTGTACTCCTACTCCTAATGTTTGTAATTTTACAGTGTTTTTCTTCCTTTTGACTAGTCAATTATGGGAATTAGGCCTATAAAAAATGATTCCAGTTCTGATTCCTCTTAACTATTCTGGCTCCTTAAAGGGATATAGTAATTTACCAAAAATGAACATTCTGTCATCATTTACTCATCCTCGTGGAACAACATGAGGTTAAGTAAATCACTCGCAATGGCGAGTTATAAAGTCCAATTCTAAGGAAAAAAGACTGACTTTTTTTTCTCAGAATTGACCCTTTGTCCGACAAAGCAGTCAGGGAAGTTAGTAGATTAACATCGGTGGACTTGAACTTGAAAAATGGTGTGTACTGAGGTCTTTCTGTGGTTGAAACAACATTCCTTATGATGTTCATTCATGTTTATTTGATGCTATAAATTCACTAGTAGGAAGAGATGCTCGGTTTACAAGCCGCTTGAAATAAGGCGCTCCAGCGATCTGTCACGACACATTAAAGCCACAAAACGGTATTTATTGTTTAAATTTCTTTAAAAATGACAAAATTTGAAATTTGAGACCTTGTTTCATATCAAAAGTAACTTGCTCTGACTTGTCTGTCGACGCGTTGTCAGTGTCCTCTTTGCTCCGCAATGTATTTTTCACTGCGTGAGAACATGATGTGTGGCGAGAGATCAGCATGGCTTGTCGGACGTAGCAATAGTAACTAAAGGGGGCGGGTCTTTGCGAACGGTCAATTGCAAGTTTATATCTCGCAATTCTGACGTTATTTCTCGCAATTCTGACTTTATGACATGCAATTGCGAGTTTATATCACGCAATTCTGAGATAAAAGTCAGAATTGTGAGATGAAAAGTCGCAATTATACATTTTTTATTTTTTATTCAGTGGTGAAAACAAGCTTCCATAGAAAGCACCCTAAATGATGAGAGCATTTTTTATTTTTTGCTGAACTATCCCATTGAATTATTCTACTAATGATTATTTTAGTACATTTTAAGAAGAAATATTTAGAAATAATGCATTTTCAGTAAAACAGAACAAATAATATTTAAACATTTAAAAGTGTAAATTAATAAAAATATAATTAAATATTTTTAAAAAAATGTATACTACTGAACACTGAAAACTCAGAAGAGTCTCTTGTTAAAGAAGTCACATTACATTGGTCACACTATGTTTTTGATTCACTAAAAAGAACCGACTCATAAGTCATTTGTTAAGGAATCAGACTACACTGGTTGTGCTGTATGTTTTTCATCATTGATTCAGTAGTGGTACCGTTATTTACTACAGTGTTCTGTTCACATCCGTGGCAGAATGTAGATGTCTGAGAACTGTTAATAGAACCAACAATATTCAACACCAACCCTACATTCAAATGACTAGTAAGTGGCATCATGGCACAATCCCTTTGACAAACTTCTAATGGAAAATACATCAACACACAGGACAGAAAACTTCCTCCAGATTGATGTTAATGAGAGAGGCCTCAGCCCTTCACCTTCACACACCTAAAGTTTGTCTCTGTGTGTGCGTGTGTGCTGTGTAGTAATATATCATGAAACCCATGACCAGTCTGTGGAGTTTGAAAGATTGTAAACCAGCAGGACCTGGCTAATTTCAGCATGGCGTACTCAGCGCAGAAGTGTGCGTAGGCAGCACGTTAGTGTGCGTTGATGGACGATGGATTCTCTCTGTGTCGCAGGACACGCTCATATGTCACTACACGACTGCAGCGTCTGAAGCTCCTCCAGGTTAAGCGATGTGTTTATAGTGCAGGCGAACACATTTATTGCATTTACATGGATTTATGCAAGGTGTGTTTTTATGTGAGTGACTTTTGTGTGAAAGCATTTAGTGTGTATGTATGTCTGTAAGTGTTACGTGAATACACATACTTTTTTAAACGTTAAGTGTTCTTGACTAGTTGGTCATTTGTTGTATGATGTGGCAGATGTGTGTGTACATGGACGACTCTTGTCTTCTGACAGCGACAGTGATACAATGCAGGAGGATTCTGGGTCTTTGTCCACAGACTCCAGTGTGGGCGATCCATGCAGAAGGATGCCTCACAACATCAGCAATGAAGCAACTCGACTTCACTAAAGCCTCTTGGCTAAAAAGAATATAGACATGCCAGTCAAGTTTTTTATGCTGGTCTAGCTGGTGGACCATAATAGCCAAGATAAGATGTTCACCATCAAAATGTTGCTGGTGAAAACTGGTCAACTAGTATGTTCATTCTGGTAAAGCCGGTTGAGCTTGTTGGTTAAGCTCATCAAGACGCAGCATATAAAATGCAACTAATTGAGCAGATAGATGATTTTGCAAAGTAGCATATGTTCTTTTGTTCACTGTGAACTTCAATTGTTTGTCCTGGAACATTATTCCTGACAAATAAATATAGTTCTAGACATCACAACATTACGACAAATGGATATTCATTTTAGGATTTGCTAAAGATTACATTTAACAGAGTTATTAAATTATTTGTGTTTTTAAAGTTTAGTGTTTTTAAACTTTAAGTGAGCGTTTGATGATTGCAAAGGCAATATAAATGTAAAAATAGGGGAAATTACAATATGATACCAATATATCATGCATTCTTACCTTGTTGCAAGGCTTATCTTAAAATTTGGTTGGTTGATAGGAACATTGTTCCAAGCCAACAACACATATGTTGATCCAGGAATGTGTGATTAGCTTTGCTGTTCTTTTCAGCAGGATAGTGAATCTATAAGTAGGCTAGAGCAAATGTTCACACAGCACAAAATGCTGTCAAAAATAAGGTTATGTTTTCACATAGTTTGGTTATTAACAAGACTGACCCTCGTATTTTATAACAAAGTCCTTTAAATTTTCATGACTCAAACTGCATTTTCTGTATACGTGTGCTGTGTGAATCTTGCACACCGTACAGTGTGAGATACTGCTCATTTGCATATCTTGTGCGTTGTGATTTTCTCATGTGCATATCTTGTGTGTTGTGATTTTCTCAAGTGGGGTTCCAGTAACTCACAGCGATGGAGATATGAACATCAGTTTTGTGGTCGATACATGACCCAAATGCTGACGGTGGCCGCTTTCTCTCGAAATGGAAGCGTTTTGTACAGTTGAGGCGGTTCTCACATCACAGTCTCAGGGCGGATGTTGCCATAGTTACAATCATCAAAAAAAAATCTTAAAGGAAATGTTTGTGTTGGTGTCATTTTGTCATCTGTTATTCAATTATTAATTATTTATCAATAATGTTTTTTTTTTTTTGTTCACATAATTTGAGGGAAATAGATGTATCCCAGGCAGAGGGCTTTGCTGGAAATGCAAAATCTTCTTATGTGCTCATGCACAACAGAAGAAAAAACAAAATGGGTACATAAAACACTCCTTAAAGGGTTAGTTCACCCAAAAATGAAAATTCTGTCATTAATTACTCACCTTCATGTCGTTCCACACCCGTAAGACCTTTGTTCATATTCAGAACACAAATTAAGATATTTTTAATAAAATCGGATGGCTCAGTGAGGCCTGCTTCGAAGCTTTATGAATCTTTTGTTTCGAATCAGTGGTTCGGAGCATGTATCAAACTGCCAGAGTCAGGCCCCCCAGTGGTGAACCATTGAAATTTCGAAACACTTATGACGTAACGAAGCCTCGTTTACTGAAATCATGTGACTTTGGCAGTTTGATACGCGCTCCGAACCACTGATTCGAAACAAAAGATTTGTTAAGCTTCAAAGCTTCATGAAGCAGTGTTTTGAAATCGCCCATCACTAGATATTGTTGAATAAAGTCGTTATTTTGTTTTTTTGGCACACAAAAAGTATTCTCGTCGCTTCATAACATTAAGGTTGAACCACTGTAGTCACGTGAACTGTTTTAAATACGTCTTTAGTAGCTTTCTGGGCATTGAAAGTGTTAATTGTCTTGCTGGCGATGCAGGCCTCACTGAGCCATCGGATTTTATCAAAGATATCTTAATTTGTGTTCTGAAGATGAACGAAGGTCTTACGGGTGTGGAACGACATGAGGGTGAGTAATTAATGACAGAATTTTCATTTTTGGGTGAACTAACCCTTTAACTGGGAAGAGCAAGGAGACTATGGTACAAGAAGTTTAAAATGATCCCCTCAGATTCAAGACCTGTTCGATGATTGGTTAAAGCCGACATGGCTGCCGCTGAAGCTCACAAAATGATAAAAAAAATGTTATCTTTGGCGGCACCTGTGTATTGACAAATTGCCCCCCCCGCCCCCCCACCCCCCCAGTAATTCCTACAAAATCATGTTATGATAAATGCCGTTTCAACTATGTTATAATGACCATTTATGTATGTATTAGTTATCTTTTGTACTAGCATAGCATACAGATATCGAGTTTATACACGCATTTGGATTTTGTTGCAAGAGCACTGTTTGCGCACCACCAGCAAAACCGCCCACGTTTTGCGGCTTTCCGCATGTCTCATATTGAAAATGAACTAAACACGATTGCGACTGCTGAGTCCCGTGCCGTGTGAAAGGGCCTTTATACTCAGGTAAAAAGAAAATGGGTAAAAATAAAACAATTGATTTCCCCAATCGATTACAATCCAAAATTTGATTTCGATTTGATTCTATTTTGGTATATTTCAGTCAGTGCCTATTTTGCTTACATGTAAGAAATTCTTTTATTGCTGTAAATTATACAGGACAGTGTTTCAGACTGATTTAAACCAGTAACGCAGCTTTTTGAACTATTCATTAAGAGAACCAACTCTTAATTTCTCTTGGTTTTGGTAATCTGGCTACAGTGATCACGCTTTATGTATCTGATTCACTAAAAAACAACCAGTTTATGAGTCATGAATCAGACTACACTGGTCACATTGTACTGTATGTTTTTTTTTTTTAATGTGCAGCCAGAGACAACTCAATAGAAAGACATTTCTTGCAATTATTTCGCAGTTTATAGTCTTTTCACTTTCATAGCTGTTGTGAACATAGTCATTGTGATTATACAGATAAAGATGGGAGACAGCAAATTGATGGGATAGAAAAAGAGATAGGGCAAACAGTGTGGCTGCAGTTAAGCATTCCAGCCGTCACATCTGCAAAGCCCATTCTTATAGAGTACAATCTCTAACCTTGATTTGGAATCTCCAAAAAATGTTCCTGGAAGCGGCCTGCTTTTAGTGCGACATTATTAATCAGCACATGTGTCAACAATAGCTGACAGTCACCCAAAACCACATCTTAAATGAATGTGAAATGTGGATTTTTTTAAAAGGTGTGACTGTCTTTGTGCTGATAAGGCAATCAGCTGATTGGTGCTTGAGCTCGGGAACTGATCTGCTCCCACAGTCACACACCATGAAACCACATAGCATTTTTGCAAAACTAAAGCGGAGAAAGTGTGTCAGATGAAGAACCTGTTGGTGTCTCTGGGAACTCGATGGCGAGTTTTTAAGTGGAAATATGTAAAAGTGATCTCCACACCATATAACAGAGGCTTTGTAGATGTGCTGACTCTCATATTTAGCCTGTGTTCCCGTTATGACATTGACTTTTTTTTTTTTATGTGCACAAATGTGTATATGAGAGTAACAATAAAGGGATAGTTCACCCAAAAATGAAAATTCTGTCATGATTTACTCATCCTCAAGTTGTTCCAAACCTGTATAAATTTCTTTGTTCTGCTGTACACAAAGGAAGATATTTGAAAGTAACCAAGCAGATCTCGCCCCCCTCCATTGACTACCATAGTAGGAAAAAAATTGTATGGAAGCCAATGGGGGCAAGATCTGCTTGGTTACTGACATTCTTTCAAATATCTTCCTTTGTGTACAGCAGAACAAAGAAATTTATACAGGTTTGGAACAACTTGAGGATGAGTAAATCATGACAGAATTTTCATTTTTGGGTGAACTATCCTTATAATGAATATTTTGTGAGTGTATGGGGCATTTGCTTTTGTGTCATCCTCACACTTCATGTGAATTGATAATGTTAAAGGATGTCTGGTTGATGACAGTAATAATGCAATCTTTTGTTTATCACAGAGCGTGTGTCACTGTTGGTGTTGATGCTGCTTTTTGGGCCTCACAGCTGTATTATGGTGCTGTTCCAGGAAGAGCTGGATGTGCGTGTGTTTACTGGCAGAGAGTTGTGTGTCAAGGCCTGTTTGTGTGTCCATGTGCTTGGGTGGGTCCATTCCTTCTCCATATGGCCAGTGTGTCAATCTAGGCTGAACTGCATTGTATTGTGTGTTGGGCAACAGGAATGCCAGTGTCTAATAATGAGTCCTTCTAACTCTCATTTGTATTCTTTGTTATTTTATTTTTGGCCTTTTAATTCCTTTATGTGACAGAACCAGGGCTGCATTATAGCCAGTTGCTTATGGCCTCGGGCCTCCACAGCCTCAGGGTGAGGGAAGCTCAAACACCAGGGTATGAATATGGCAACTGTTCTGGTCAAACACTTGCTTTTTTCTTTGCTAAGTAATAAGGCCTATTCCTTTACTTTGTTTACACATTTGTGTAGCTCTACGTCTCACATTTTAAATCCTTTCTGAGTTCAAACTTTATTGGAATGCTATTTGAATTTTCATAAGATTGCATCAAAAAACAAAAAGAATTTCTAAACTACCAAAATGGACAGTTCCTATTTTTTAAAGCCAAGTCAACCTTGTCACATAAGATAAAGAGATTGGGAATAGAATAGAATAGAATAGAATATTTCTTAAAAATATATAAAAAATATTTTTTATTGTATTGCATTTTATATAAAATTAAATATATAAATTATAATGAAATAAAATTATATATTTTTTCTCTTTCTCTTCCTATTTTTTAGCAAATAGACCTTGTCACATGGGATAAGGGAATAGAATAGAATAGAATAGAATAAATATTTGTGAAGAAATAAAATTATATGAATATTTTTATATACATTTTTGTATGAACATTTTATGAGCATTTTTTTTATATATATAAATACAATTTAATTCATATTTTGGTAACAATTTACAATAAGGTTTTATTTGTTTACAGTTAACTACTTTTAACCTAGTTAACATGAGTTAACATGAACTAAGAATTAATAATACTTCTACAGCCTTTATTAATCTTAGGGTGTATTCACACCTGTCTTGTTTGGTTCGATTGAATCAAACTCAAGTTTGTTTCCCCCCTTGGTGCAGATCTTTTGGGCAGGTGTGAATACAGCAATCGCACTCGGGTTCGGACCAAACAACCGTACCAAGACCCAGCTGAAGAGGTGGTCTCGGTCCGGTTCCAAACAAACTCTGGTACAGTTCTCTGCTTGAGAATTTCTGTCCAATGAATGGATGACCTTAGCACACATGTGATTTTGTTTACAAATTTTGGTTCACTTGCAAAAAGGGCAATGTGAAATCGAACCACACCAAACAAAATAAATCAACATTGTATTTGGTCCAGACCAAATCAAGTGAACTAGGAGACTTTCCTGGTGTGAATACACCCTTAGTTAATCTTAATTTCAATATTTACTAATACATTATTAAAATCAAGAGTTGCATTTGTTAACATTATTTAATACACTGTGAACTAACATGAGCAAACAATGAACGGCTGGATTTTTATTAACTATAACATTAATAAATACTGTAACAAATGTATTGCTCATTGTAAGTTCATGTTAGTTAATACATTAACAAATGTTAACAAATGAGACCTTATTGTAAAGTGTTACCCATATTTTTATATAAACAAAATAAAAAAAAACAGAAACAAACAGGAAGCTGTGTAGAAAAGTAAGGGAAAATGAACCCTATTGTACCACAACACCAATGTTTATATTCCTAATACTGCTTGTCACTAAAATGACTTGCAGGACAGTGCTAAAAAATCTCTCTGTCTCTCTCTGAGTGCTACAGTATGTAATGGATCCTCTCTGAAAAGAGATGCGTGGTGACAGTCTCGCTCTTCACACACTTGCCGTTCATGGGACTTATCACCACCGGACAGACTAAACATGCATAGACTGGTCTTTTTCCATCTTTACCCGAATTAGAGGTGTCTGCACACACTTGTCTAAGAGACAAATGGTCTGAGTCTCTGCAGGCCTCCTTTACAGAAACCGTCTTGGTCGGAGACTACATATATCATGTCAGTACACTCGATGAGACAACTGCACGATAACCTGCCATACTGTACCTTAATAAACATATGCTTCTTTGGTTAGTAATTGCAAACCTAGACCTAGAAAATATGATTGCCATCATATAGTTGTCCCAAAACATATTTGGACACTTAAAGGAATAGTTCACCCAAAAATTATAATTTCTTGTTTTTTCTCTTTACATTAAAAGTCAGTGGGTTCGTTGTTGTTTTGGACCCCATTGACTTTCATATACAACCCGAATTCTGGAAATGTTGGGCCGTTTTTTAAATTTGAATAAAATGAAAACTAAAAGACTTTCAAATCATATGAGCCAATATTTTATTCACAATAGAACATAGATAACATAACAAATGTTTAAACTGAGAAATTTTACAGTTTTATGCACAAAATGAGCTAATTTCAAATTTGATGCCTGCTACAGGTCTCAAAATAGTTGGGACAGGGGCATGTTTACCATGGTGTAGCATTTCCTCTTCTTTTCAAAACAGTTGGAAAACATCTGGGCATCGAGGTTATGAGTTTCTGGAGTTTTGGTGTCCCATTCTTGCCTGATATAGGTTTCCAGCTGCTGAAGAGTTTGTAGTCGTCTTTGACGTATTTTTCTCTATAGCTGAAAGATCTGGACTGCAGGCAGCTTTAGTTGGCATCTGCAGATGGCACGGCGGATTGTGTTTACCGACAGTGGTTTCTGGAAGTATTCCTGGGCCCATTTAGTAATGTCATTGACACAATTATGCCGATGAGTGATGCAGTGTCGTCTGAGGGCCCGAAGACCACGGGCATCCAATAAAGGTCTTCGGCCTTGTCCCTTACGCAGAGATTTCTCCAGTTTCTCTGAATCTTTTGATGATGTTATGCACTGTAGATGATGAGATTTGCAAAGCCTTTGCAATTTGACGTTGAGGAACATAGTTTTTAAAGTATTCCACAATCTTTTTACACACTCTTTCACAGCTCTGCACATCTTTACTTCTGAGAGACTCTGTCTCTAAGACATCCCTTTTATAGCTAATCATGTTACAGACCTGATATCAATTAACTTAATTAGTTGCTAGATGTTCTCCCAGCTGAATCTTTTCAAAATTTCTTGCTTTTTCAGCCATTTGTTGCCCCAGTGCCAACTGTTTTGAGACCTGTAGCAGGCATCAAATTTGAAATGAGCTCATTTAGTACATAAAAGTGTAAAATTTCTCAGTTTAAACATTTATGTTATCTATATTCTATTGTGAATAAAATAATAAAAATTGTAAAAAGTCTTTTAGTTTTCATTTTATTCAAAAACATTATTTTCGCCCTGGGTGAGTAAAATTATGGCAATTTAAATTTTGGGGTGAACTTTCCTTTTAAGCCGCACTTAAAATGTATGAATGTCATGAATTAAATTAGTATCAAACCAGACAGCGTAAATTATGCCATTTTTGCAATTACTTAACTATAGGCCCTCAGGTTCACACAGGTGTTCTAGCAGAGACATTAACTATGGAAGTGTTCCTCTAAGTTTGACAACCAGAAAGTACTGTATGCAAACACTTCATTTGAACAGTAAATCTTTTGTTTTATCCTTTAAAGCCTAACAAACGTCTTTTCGTGAAATGTTTTTCTTGAAAAGTGCACCTGTGCTGTCTTTCTTAAGATAAATGATATTTATTTGATGTAGTGACATTCCTACATTTTAAGGGTGGATTAAGTGTCCAAATACTTTTTGGGGTCACTGTTGTGTATTAGATGCATGCAATGATCCATACACATAAAAACACATATTTCAAAATTGAGTGAAATTGGGTCTCCTGTGACAGGCCGGTTTGGGTCAGCTATACGCTCAGATTCAAAGGAAACAAGCGTAGGAAATTATTTTTATTTTTATTAATTAAGTTCATTCAGAAAAACTTTTGAAGTTATAGTGCCTTTGTATAGTAAAATCCTTATTTAATTATTTATTTGTTATGTTAAAAAGGGAAGTTTTGAAAAAATAAAAAACGAAATATTAATAATTGTCTTCATCAGTTTGTCTAAATGTCCTTTTTTTTCACTAGGCCTCTTAAAAAAAAATTTGCTGACGGGACCAGCATGACAATTCCTGCTGGTTTAAGCATTTCTCCTCCAAATATGACTGATTTTTATAAATAAACTTGGAGTTGTTTAATCATTTCCCATCTGTATATCGGGCAGTTCTTTTCTCTTTTAAAGCATCATGGTGTGTTGCCGCCCGGCTGATGTACTTACATAGTGATTGTGTAAATTCACTGGAATTACAGCCCCTTTCCACTTCCAATCTCTCATCAAAATGACAAGTTTGTAGAAATGAACTGTGACCCGTGTGGGTGGGTGTGCGTGTGGGAGCGAGTGAGAGTGTGTGTGCATAAGTGTGTTTGTTTGTTAGTGAGATCACATCTAGATACGCTTATTACTTTTGGCCTCTAGAGCCCAGCCTGGGGAGAGAAAGAGAGAGAGAGCGAGAAAGGGAGGAAATTGCTACAGAGCGGCTGTAGTCAGCTGTGTATATACTCCGCAAAGATTTGAAAGTGACCGTGTACCCATCCTCCCTCTATCTCTCTGTCTTTCAGGCGGCTGGGGGCAGGTTTCTCCCACAGTCGTGAGCGCTGGGCTGTGTGGCTGCATGTTTATATTGGAGCCCGGACTTCCTAGTGGCAGCCTGCACCTATCTAAACATCCCTCCGGCCGCTGCTCTGTGTTCCCGGCCTCGCACGGCCTCCCTCTCTCCTTCTCCTCGCGCCATGCTCCACTTTAGGCTGGAATGCTTCGGAGATGACTGAGAAGAAATAGATGGAAAAAGAGGGAGAGTTTTTCACATGCAGACATTCCGCTCTTTTTTTTTCTTTTGCATTACATGCTGCATCCCTCTGTTTCTGAATGGAGGGTTCCTGAGATTCTCCGAACTCTGACTTTAGCAGAATCTTGTTGCACACACACACACACACACACACACACGTTTAGCTTGTTATCTAAATGGGGACATAGCGTACAGTCCTACAAAAGCAAGATGCAGTAACTATAAAGGAAATTGGGCCTCTTAATTCTGTAACAATTTTAGGTCAGCTACACTCAGAGGAAAAGAGTGTGAAAAATGATTTCAAATCAATCAAGTTCAATCAAAAAAACTTTTCTAGTTGCAGTGTTGGTGTAGGTTTTGCTTGTTTGCCTTAAATAAAATCTGTTATTTATATCTATTTTATGTTATTCTGTAAGATATTTATTTATTTGTTTGCTTGTTTAAGACTACAGATTAAACCAAACCTTAACCCTTCTCCTTTGGTATTTTGCATATTTAGAAAGAAAAAAATATATTATTTTTATATATACTGTATATGAATCATTTTCTTCCTTTGAGGAAGTTCCCTGAGTTTTTGTCAGATTTAGCTAAATTTTGGGGGAAATTTTGTTCTCATACAAAAATTTGCATAGGTATGTTAATCTAAATGTCCTTAAGAAAAAGATAAATTTACTTCAGAAACATCACTGTAGAGTTACCTAGTCGGTACTGAAATTTAAAAAATGTGACGCTTTGAGCACTGTTGAGTGGATTTGTAAACACCTCTGATTGGCCATTGTGTTGATGCGCTCATCGGATATGTCTGTGATTGGCTTCAATGATCAACGCTGTAAAAACATTGTAAATAATCAGCTTCACCAAGCGCTTACACAGATACACACGGGAGCAGGACCACTGATAGACGCCTGCTTTCAAACGCTCCCACTCCTGCTTTCATAACGCTTTCAAATTCAAACGCTCCCTTGCGTTGATCATTGTAGCCAATCGCAGACAAATCTGATGAGCGCGTCAACACAATGGCCAATCAGAGGTGTTTACGAATCCGCTCAACAGTGCTCAAAGCGTCACATTTTTAAAATTTCAGTACCGATAGGTAACAAAGTCGGTGCTTTTGACAACTCTACATCACTGCAAGTTTATTTGTTTATATATTTATGTTTTTTAGCTTAGATTTTTTCTATATCTTTTTTTTTTTTGCAAGTTTGACTATATAAACCCCCATCCGTATACTCAGAGAAACCCATACGCACATGCCAGCATATATCTTTGTATACAATCACACACATCCCAGATCCCATCTGTTTATGTGTTTGATATGATTGTCTGCTTTTATAGATCAGAATGATGCAGTATCCTGTGTGTAATGCAATGGCTTGGCATGCTGTTTGGACGGAAAAGAGAGTGTTTAGTAATGGAAGCTCCTCGGTCAACTCCAGGGAGAGAGAGAGAAAGCCGTAATGAAATCAGTACGTGACATTGATCGATAAGTGAATGATTATAGCAAACACATTCACTGCTTTGAGTTCCAACAACATGGTGTTTGATTAAAATGCCATTCAAGCACTGGATGAATGTGAATACAATGTGTGTGTGAGGAACAATACCTGTCAGAGCCTGTTTAACTCAAGCAAAGTGTGCTGGAACATGAGAAACACAACGTTTTACACAAAGACACACTGTTTATGTGCATATGTGTGCATATGTAATGATCACAGTGTAGGCAAAGAATTATTGAGGGGTTTTGGGGGTCTCGTCCCTCTAAGACTTGAATCCCCCCCAAAAGAGTGGTGTTAAAATACAACTTTTTTATACTCTACCATTCAAAAGTTTGGGTTCTGTAAGATTTTTTAATGTGTTTGAAAGAAGTAGACTAGACTGCATTTATTTGAACAATAATATCGTGAGATATCATTACAATTCAAAGCAACCCATTACTTCAGTGTTACATGATCCTTCAGAAATCATTTTTACTACGCTAATTTGGTGCTCAAGAAACATTTCTTATTATTATAAATGTTGAAAACTGTTAATATTTTGATATTTTTTTCAGAATTCTTTGATTAAAAGGCTTCAAAAAGCATTTATTTGAAAACTTTTGTAACATTATAAATGTCTTTACTGTCACTTTTGAACATTTTAATGTGTCCTTTCTAAATAAAAGTATTAATTTCTTTAAAAAAAAAAAAAAAAAAAAAAAACTCTTTCTGACCCAAAAATTTGAATGGTAATGTACATAAGTTAAAAGACTTCGCTAGCCACTAAAGTTTCATTACAAGTTAGTCAGAGTGTGTATTTTCACCTCATGGTAAAAATTGGCCTGATTAATAGTCATACATATGATTTAAGCCCAATTACCACTTGTTTAAACAAGTAAACAAAAAGACACTTTTTACATGAAAAGTGGCAAAGCTGTTTAGCTAATTCACCCATTAACATTTTCTTCAAAAACTACAGATAGTTGACGTTTGGCTAACTGTGCTAAAAGCGCCAAAGACAACTTTTAGTTGCACGAGATGAACCTCAACACCCCAAAATTACTGCAAAAGTTGACCCCCCTGAAAGGCGTTGTGTAATTTGCACACTGATTGAGTGTATTAGTCACAGGCTGTGATAGGTGTAACAGCAGCTGTGGAGCGTGTGGTCAGTGCAGGAGTGTCGAGGGTCTGCTAGGGCAGCCAGTGAAAGCTGCAGTGAAAGCTTAGCATCGCTGACAGATGAATTGCTCTAATTAGAAGTCCATAACATCCTGCCACATGGCTGCCTTATCCCCAACACACTTCCTGCTTCAGCTTGGCCCGCATTGTTGCCAGCCTGACACATTCACACACACATGCAGATATATACTGGGAATACAGACGTGTGTGTGTGTGTGTATGTCACCTCAGCCCTTTGTGTCTGCTTCTCTCTGGCTCTGTCTATATGACTTCCTTTGTTTTTTCTACCCCACTCTCTCATCCCCTTGATAACTACCATATCGCTCCCCTCTCTTTCACTGTCTCGTTCCCATCTTCTTCTCACACGCGTCTTCCCCTCCCCTTGTTCTTATGGGAGAGATTAATCAGTAATGTTGTGGAATATCATCATAATTCAAAATCACTGTTTTATATTTGAATATATTTTAACTGATTCCTGTGATGTCTAAGCTGAATTATCAGCAGCCATTATTTCAGTCTTCAGTGTCACATGATCCATCAGAAATCATTCTAATATGCTGATTTGGTGCTCAAGAAATGTTTCTTATTATTATCAATGTTGAAAACAGCTGCTGCTTAAAATTTTTGAGGAAACTGATTTTTTATGACTCTTTGATGAATGAAAGAACTGATAAAAACAGAAATATTGAAAATATGAAAAAAGTAACAGTATATGTTTACTGTCACTTTTGAGTAATTTAATGCAATATTTATACATTATAAATAAAAGTTCTGTATTTATTGATATTTTAATTGTGCTTGATTTAGTGTGGTGTTCTTTAGCTGTTGCAACAGCATTGGCTATTGAATTGTATCTCACGCCAAGGGCATTACGTTTTTTAAACAGTGTATGAAATTAAAAACAGTTCAGCTTTTTAAAAACACATGTCAAAACCTCTGCATTCCGTTTTATTCCATTGCACTCCATCCAGCTGTTTTTGAAAGCAAGAATGCGTCTTATATAAACACCCTATAAGAAACACGTCTGATCAGTTAACCCGAAATCATTCTAATTATACAGGCTTACTTACACTGAATATTAACTTTCTTCCTAAGTTGAATACGGAAGGCGGTCTGGCAGAAGCTTGATATTTGACTTCATAACTTGTTTAAATATGCATATTTTTTTACACAAATGCATTTTGTGTAAAGAAGGCCTTTATTAACACTCCGGAGCCATGTGGAGCACATATTTATGATGGATGGATGTGGATGGAAGCATTTTCTTCAGCTCATACTAGTGACCCCCATTCGCTGCCATAGCTTGGATGCGTCAGGATATTATTTCTTTGATTATGTTCATCAGAAAGAAAAAAGTCATATACACCTAGGATGGCTTGAGGGTGAGTATAGCTTAGGCTAATTTTCATTTAAAAGTGAACTAATCCTTTAATCCATTGAAGCCGTGGGGAGTACATTTATGATGGATGGATGCACTTTCTTGAGCTTCAATCTTTGGTCCCGTTCAATGCCATTATAAAGATTGGATGCGTCAGGATATTTATTAATATATCTCAGATTGTGTTCATCAGAAAGAAGAAAGTCATATACACCTAGGATGGCTTGAGGGTGAGTAAAGCTTGGGGTATTTTTCATTTTAAAGTGAACTAATGCTTTAATAAATGGATAGAAACAATCCAATTTGTTTCTTGATTTTAACTGTTATGGTCATGTTTAGTTTCATTGTCCTGTTCTGTTTAGTTTCTAGTTGTGGTTTTCCTTGTCACCGTTTTGCCTGTGTTCTAGTTCATTATTAGTTGTCATGGTTTCCAATTAGTTCTCACTTGTTCCCTGTTCCGTTAATGATCTTCCTCTGTGTATTTTAAGCCCTCTGTTCCTTCTGTTCATTGTTAAAGTTCATTGTACGCCATGCATTGTCTGTTGGATTATCTATAAAGCTCAACTCTTACATTAGCATAGCATCTTTTAAGATCAAATCTGATTGTTCTGTACATGCATTTTATAGATGTTACTAAATAACTCTCAACTGTTTATATTTTTTCTTACAGGTATTTCTGTATAGTGTGTTTAGTTTGTGTATGCAGTGGTGCTGATTGTACAGTCCCACCACAGTCCTGTCAGACTGAAAAGTGCACAGTTGTAAGGTATTCTTATTCCCCCAAACTGTATTATTTGTACTGAGTATTGTTCTTAATTCTTGATAACAGTGGTTACCCTCTCTCTCTTTCTCTCTTCATGTATGTGGGGAGATGCCGTCTGCCTGGCTGCTTGCTCAACCTTGCGTCTGTCTCCGCTAAATTACTACGTGGGTACGCTTCGGGATTAATTACATGTGCTTTCTGTCATGACCCACTCACTTTCACTCCACTCGGCGCTGCTGTGGTCACTTTCCGTATCGGGTCACAGCTCTTCTGTCCTACAGTGGGGTTAACGTGCTGTGCTCTTTTAGAGGTCATGGCAACCCTGAGGTTTACACATCGGTCACTGTCAACCCTCAGTGCCGAGAGTGTGAGTTAATGATGACTGAGAGGTGTTTGTGAGAAGGTGCATGTGTAATTGACCCCAGTTGGCGGCAAAGAGGTCACGTCTGGGTAAATGCTTAGTCAGGCTAAGTGGAGGGCTTCTAAAAGTGCATTCTCACTGACAGGGATTGTATTGCTGTAGGTTGTCAAATCACTGTAGTGTTGGTTTTAAGTAGGTTAGTAGTTTTCTTAAAAATTAATTACTTGCCAGTAGCTGTCAGTGTGAATGCCCTGCTGAAAAGACCAGCATAAGGTATGTTTTGCATGCTAGGGACCAGCTAGGATGCTGGTTTGCTGGTTCCCATTATGGGAAGTGGGAGAGCTGGTGGACCAGTTAGCTCAGTTTTGCTTGAGAACAGCATAACTACCAGCTAACTATAGCAGTTCAGCATAAACCAGCCTGGACCAACATGGAAATCATGCTGGATTTTTCATCAAGGTGCTCCTTTACACCACATCAGTACTGCAAGTGCGAGATGCAACAAAAAATATAACACTTCTGCAGTCCTCCCCCTGAATCTATTTTTTCCCAGTTGTGGCTGTGAGTTTGGAGTGTGTATAGCATGTGATAAGACATTAATGGCAAGATATGTTTTTCTGTCCTCACTGCCTGCATGCAAAAACAAACAAATGACGTTCACTGCGATTCATGAGTAAATGACTCTAGCTGTTCTTTTTAGTGAACCAAAAACGTACAACATGACCAGTGTAGCTCGATTCACAAATGACACTTATGAGCTGGTTCTTTTTTAATGAATCAAAAATGTACAAAACACAGTGGCACGATTTATGAACTAATGACTGCCCAGTTGGAAAAAAAAAAAAAGGAAACTTCCATAATGTACTTAAAGTGCTCTATTTTCGCACACTAATTTTGTACTTAATATACTAAAAATTCTTCTTTAGTACTTCTTAAGATAATCTTAAGGAACTGTGCTATTTTGAGACAATGAATATGAACTAAAATGTGCTTTTAACATACTATCTCTGTATTAAAAAAAAAATGTATTTAGTTACCACTTGTAGTACACTTGAACCTGTGTATGAAAAGAAAGTGTATGAAAGATGGGTTCAAGTGTACTACAAGTGCTAACTAAATATATTTTTTAATACAGAGATAATATGTTAAAAGCACATTTTAGTTCATATTCATGGTGTCTCAAAATAGCAAATTTTTATAATATATTAAGTACAAAATTAGTGCGCAAAAATAGAGCACTTCAAGTACATTATGGAAGTTTACTTTTTTTTTTCACATGGGTGATGAAAAAAAAAATATAGCATCATCAGTGTATCTCAATTCACCTGATTATGACAGGTTAGGGGTTAGTATTTGTATCAGCATTACAGTATGTAGGCAGTCATGTGATTGACATGACTAATGAGATCTTTAGAATCGGCTGAGTGGTGGGGTTCGCACTGAAATGTTTTGGGGGGGGGAAATCTTGTACATAACCAGACCAATTCATGAATCAAATGACTCCTTTTGAGCTGGTTCTCTTTATGAATAGTTCAAAAGGATCAGTGTTGGGGAAAGTTACTTGTAAAAGTAATGCATCACAATATTGCATTACTCCCTAAAAAAAGTAACTAATTGCATTACTTTGTTACTTTTTATGAAAAGTAATGTGTTAAATTACTTTTACCTTACTTTTTCTCACCTGGGCTGGGCTTGCTTGTTTTAAAAAAAAAAACAACAAAAAAAGTTCTATTTTTGGTTAATGTAAAGGCCCTTTCACACCTAAAGTGAAATGAATAACCCTCAGGCTGAAGGAAATGTATATGTACGCCTGTACAGTAGAGGGCGCAGCTCAAACAAACCTTTCAACTGTGCTGCCATTCTGGATTAAAGAAGAATAGGGCTGCTTTCCACTCCAAATTTTAATGCCCTTCACTTGCTAACTTCCCTCTGTCTCATGGACTCGGATGTGCGTCATTGCTTACGTTGCACAAGTGCCCACTACTGGCGGAACTTGTGCATAAGGTTTAAATGAAATGCACTAAGCCCTTGATCACTTGGAATTCACCATGGAGCTGATTTATTATTTAAACCCCTTTTGTACTTATGAGTTTGTTTTATGCACCATTCTTATATGCTTATAAGTTGTTGAAAAAAATATATAAAATCCTATAGGTATATGAGCTGTTGAAGAAAAATAAAATTACACAAATGAAACGAAATATCAATAGTATAAACTTTGACTGTGAACATAAGGTAGCTACAAGTGTTATGTGATTGAATCTCAACATAATATATTATACACTAATTATGCAATTCATTCTCAAAATAATTAATATATCATACACTTCAGTTAAGCGTGATCTGCTGTGACGTCACAATCAAATTGTGGGATATAGAGCTGCTTGAAGTGTCAAAATCGAGGGGACGAGGGTCTGTCTATATAAACTTCCCTTGTTCACTTCACGAAGTGGAACACACTTAAAAAATGGCAGCAGTGATTCCCCCGAGGGGAAGTGCTTAGGGAAGTTTGCGAGTGCGTGTCTAAAATTGGAGTGGAACGCAGCCTAGGATACAGGAGAAGGAAGTTCGTCACTCTTATTTCAAAATCTAATGTAAAGTAATTTTTGCTTATTAGTATGGTTGAATTAGATCATTGAAGGTCAGCATTAAAGACATTGGTTAATAAAGTGAGATTAAATACATAAAGTATATTTGTGTAATTTAATATAGTTACTTATTACAGGATTGTGTAAAATTCTGAGATTGCATTTCACTATTTTTATTCATTTTGAGGAATACTGAATGTTTTCGTGCAAGTAAGATGCATGTTTACATTTAGTCTAGAACTACAATAACCATCATGTTCACACAGCGCACACAACACCGCTGCACTTTATTTCTCTCAACATGAGGACAGGAGAGCTGTCAGTCAATAAATGTGAAGAAGTAACTTGCGTTACTTATTTGAAAAGTATATTTTCTTGTAAATTGAAAAAGTAATGCGTTACTTTACTAGTTACTTGAAAGAGTAATCTGATTACGTAACTCAAGTTACTTGTAATGCGTTACCTCAACTCTGAAAAGGATGAATATGTCTGATATTAGTCTTATAACATAAACATACCAGAATGAATGAGAATTTACATTGAGAGCTTATGAATTGGAATCAAACCAGATTGAGAAATCTGTACCGATTTCAGTGTAGTGAGGTTCGGTCAATACAAGCAACCAGACACACACTTTTATAATTAAATTCGCAGTAGTGGATGTTTTCTGCTGTCCACCAGAAAGCCATAAGAAGACATTAACGCTATTACGGTGTCTGACAGCGAGCACACAGACCCCTCAAACATAATAGGTGGTCAGACATACACAGTGTACCATTCACTGTGGTTTAGGCAGATTGTAGTGCTATTTTCCTTTTCCATTTTGTCTTCCTCCTGACCTTGCACACACACATATACGCAAACACAAATTCTAGCATATATGCACACGGCTAGCTTCATGTTAAAAGTATGCTGTTTTTGCCTTTTGTGTCGGCTGAGGGAGAGCAAGACAAGGGGAAAAACAATCAAGAGTGATAGAGAGAGAAAAGGAAGGAGGGAAGAAGAGAGAGAGAGAGAGAGAGTTGAGCCACAGAGCAGCACTGCACGGAGCAGCTGTGGCACTCCCAGATTTCCCCCTGATTGCTTTCAGCTGGTACTTGAACCCTGGGCCTTTTGGGTTTTGGAGGCCAGCCCAGACCCCACAATCCCCCCAGCGCCCCATCCAGCTGCCTGACCCCTCTCTGACCCCGCGCCGAGGATAGGAAAATACGAGCCGTGCCAAGCCAGAGAGACTCTTTTATTTTGCCTGCTGGCATGCTGCCGGTGACCATGGCTTACATAATGGGAAACATAGCAGGACCCAGGAGAAACCAGTCCCCCCTCCCCCCAATTTTTTTTCCTCACCAATCTATCCTTCTCTCTGCCCCCCTTCCCTCCCCGCTGCACTTTCTCTGCTCTCCCTCCGCCTGTGATATATCTTTCGGGCCCTCGCGCTCGGGCACATTTATTACACACGCCCTCGACACAATCTTGAAGCCCAGCCACACACAAACACACACACGTGCATGCGCGGGATCCATCGCGCACAGCCGTTTTCACACACGCACATGCAGGCGGCGATGCACGCGTGCTCGAACAGATGCTCTCGTACAGATGTCTGTTGACGCTCCGCTCTGTCGCACACACATATAGGTGCATGGATGTTCATATTTGTTCAAGTAAATGTGTACGTTTTGTACGTACATGCCAGATGCTCACTTCTAAATTGGAAATATGAGCACTTCGGATGCATGTGTGCATGTTAGCATGGTTAAACTGGATCAGATGGATCCTGTCGTGTAGTTACTGATCCCCAGTGCCACCCTGGCCTCCTCCGATCACTACAGTGTGAGTAGTTTGATTCACGAATAATGACTCTTATGTGCCTGTTATTTTTAGTGAATCAAAAAACATACAGAGCGACCAGTGTAAGCTTGATTCACAAACAAATGATGATATATTTTGTGTGAATCAAAAACTTACAGTGCGATCAGTGTAGCTCAATTCACGAACAAATGACTTATGACCCAGATCTTTTTAGTGAATCAAAAATGTTCAGCATGACCAATGTAGCTTGATTCACAAACAAATTACTTGTATGGGCCGGTTATTTTAAAAAACTTTAGCTTGTTCGAGATGCATCGGCACTGCGCAGACCGATCGGCGTATGACATCAAAGCACCACAAGAGCGACTGGAGATCATACGACTCCTTATGCTTTTGAATCTCTCTCATGGTACTTTGATGTCATACGCCGATCGGTCTGCGCAGCACCGATGCATCTCGAACAAGCCTATACATTGCGACCACTGTAGGTCGATTCACGAAAAAATTACTCTTATGAGCCAGTTCTTTTATAGTGAATCAAAAGCATACATTGCGACCAGTGTAGGTCGATTTATGAACAAATTACTTTTATGAGCCGTTTCTTTTTTAGTGAATCAAAAACATACAGTTCGACCACTATAGCTTGATTCACAAATAAATGACTCTTATGAGCTGGTTATCTTTAGTGAATCAAAAAACATACTACAGTGCGACCAGTATAGCTTGATTCACAAATAAATGACTCTTATGAGCTGGTTCTTTTTTAGTGAATCAAAAACATACAGTACAGTTCAACCAGTATAGCTTGATTTACAAACAAATGACTCTTATGAGCCGGTTATTTTTAGTGAATCAAAAAACATACAGTGTGACCAGTATAGCTTGATTCACAAACAAATGACTCTTATGAGCCAGGTCTTTTTTATTGAATCAAAAACATACATTGCGACCAGTGAAGCTCGATTTATGAACAAATTAATCTTATTATATATCAGCGCAACGAGTCCAGCTAGATTCACAAACAAATGACGGATCCCCAGTGCCACCCTGACCTCCTCCGATTGCTGCTCTTGTGAAATCTTGTGAGCCTCTGCATCCCTTCCAGTGTGTATGTGTGACTCCCTTTGCCAGAAACCTGGGAGGCAGGAGGGTAAGAGTGTGTGTGGGTGGTGAGATATGACCTGGGATTGTGTTTGCATCTGGCAATGAGTCTCTGTACATGTGGCAGTGCAAGCGGTTGGCTAACCCTCTCGCGAATGCCAGCTCGCTAGGAGAGCAGTCCATCAATCACACGTCCTCTCTGTAATCTGGCCCTGCCCAACATCCAGCCAGCCTGTTGGGACTCTCAGCATTTCATAAAACATTCTTGAGCTGTTTTTCCGGTGCTTTACGTGCTTTTCTGCCAGGCTCTTTCTCCCAGAAAAGTGCCCTGTGTGTCTTCACTTGCACACCCTCCCCGTTCCCACCAGCTGTGGAGTGAAACCAGCTGACTCTGCAAAGGAGTGGGCGCCCAGGGGTATGATGGGAGAGGCATACCAACTCCAGTCTCACCACATTATACAAGACCCACTGCCAGAGCCTGCTATCAGCGCCCTGAGACATTCATCACAAGTAGATTTTTACCCAACTCATCCTGTTTCCGGGAAAAGTGATGCCAATTAATTCGGTCGATATCCACAGCAGGAGCTCGAGGGCTGGTTCACCTGCTGATGTGCTGCGACACCTACTACCATTAACACTCTTCATACAGTCATCTCAAAAGTGCCAACAGATTATTCAGCTGATTCTGAAATGCTCCAGTATAATTAGTAGTGCTTGCTAAGGCTCATTCGGATTTGAACTCTAAGTATTAAACTTTGATGCATAACTCATCCTGCACTAAACATGAATAATGCGTCAAATCATTCAGCTTGTTAAGGAGAGGTGTGCTATTTATTTAATGACAGAGTGCCCCAAACTGGTTTGAATGTTGATGAAATACTAATAATTATTTTTTTCTTTCTAGTTTTTAGTTTTATGGTTTAATTCATTTTAAAATAATGTAAAAAAAATGTAATATTTGTTTGCATATCATATGACCATTAACCAACATCAGAGAACTGTGAATATGCAAATGTGTTGTTCAGTTATTTCAAATTTAATTTATAATCTCAAGAGATACTTCAAGAAAATGTCTTTGGTCAATGGGGTTTGCTCTTTTGACTGTAAGTAACTGCTTAACAATGCATTAAAAACCACTAAGAATGCCTTGGCAACCACATAGCAACACACTCAAACCACTTAGAACACCTTAGCAACCACATATAGCAAATCCCTGACAACCAATCTAGCGACATTTCCATCAAAAACAATTGTTTAGTTTGTTATTCTGCTGTATTGAGATATGTGTGAATATACAGTATAATGTTCTGGGCTTTTTGCCACTTTTTACTGAGAAAGCACAGGAAATTGGAGGAGAGAGTGAGGGAAGGGGATCAGGATTCAGGGCCAGGTCAGATTTGAACATGCATCTCTTGTATGAGCACTATGGCTCAATATGTTGGTGCACATATTCATACTTCACTTACTGCTTAGCCGCGACAGTTTAGCCCATTCAAGAGTGAGGTTTAGATATAGAGACCAGGGAAAGTGATAATTGATTGATATATATATACAGGTTATTGACGAATAAGGTTTTTAAAAGTGTAAAAAAAACAGATATAATTAATTTTGTAGTTTTATTAAGTGTTAACAATGAGATTATGTGGTTTTTATAATCAATTAACAGTGCTTTTGTCATTTTTTACAATATGGACAAAATTTGCCACCAAAAAAGTCATTTGGTTTAACCAAAATTTCGGTTTTACCGAATGACACTTTTGGTTATACCGCATGACGATATTTTCAAACAATGCTAACAGGCTGATATCTAGTTAGCTCCTAGCTAGATAGGAAAAAGGACAATTAAAAATTTTATATTTAGTACAAGTTTTTAAAATATTACAAAATTTTCCATGTTTTATAGCGGTTGTACCGAATGACATGATCTTCGGCACGTGTATGAGCAAGTGAAAACATGAATTTTTCAAATAGTTAAGAGAGAGTTAGTTACTTTGATTCATGACCATGTGGTCCTTTGCAGGTGTCTGAATGATGTCACATCCTGTCACATGATACTGACCACATGACTTGATCCAAAATGGTTCCTTTATATTGGTTACTGCGAATGACATCAATGAAATGAATTTTTCCGGACATTCTTTCTCATAACAAAGTAAACTTCTACACATAATTTTAACACCATTTTGCACGATATATGATGTTATAAAATCATGCCAGAACAAAAAATATATACATTTAATACATTTTAAGATATTTTAATCACAAATGAAATGGCTGTATTGGCCTTTGGACAGTTAAACCGAATGACCTTTTGACACTTCAAAATTTTTAACATACCTTTATATGTAGCAAAATATAATTAAAACCTTTTGGATTCAATAAAAGAGATCTAGTTGTACTACCTTGCATTCTTTGGATGTCATATCTTTATTTTTTATTATTATTAAGGCCTGAAATAATGCAATGAAAATGACCTATTAATTGGCTTAGAGGTTTTAGCATCTGAATTCATACATATATATATATATATATATATATATATATATATATATATACACTTTCATATATAATAGCATTTATTTTATTTATTTGTCCAGATGCAATTATTTTTATTTATTAATTATATATTTTTTAATTATATTCCTTCAGATATTTATTTAATTTAAAAAAAAAATGACATGATTGATCTCCTAAAAAAATGTTTTGTACTTTGTTCAAGTTTTATGTTACTTAGGAAAACAAGTAAATAAATGAAGCAGTAAGAAAAAAGAAATATTTCTGCTCAGAACTAATAATGCTTTTTGAAGACCTTTTACCAGTCTTGAAGTTGTATTCTAGTCATAGTACATTGTATATTTTGCATGATGTTTTCATTCTTGCAACTGCCACTTTATTTCTCATATTTGCCGTATCATTTCTCATTACATCTCACTGTGACAAAAGGGGACCTCCAAAGAGGCTGGTGCCCCGGGGCCTCGCAGGACCATAATCTGCACATCCTTTTTCTTCCTCTCTCTCATCCTCCCCTGTCGTAGTGCGGTCGTGTCCCTGGGAAGGTCTCCGTCTCAGAGCTCTATAAGATTAAGTCATGGACGGATGTTGAGGGAAAACGCTGACCTCTCATCCTCCCTTGTGCTCTGTCTTGTAGTTTTCAGTCCCGTCTTCATCGTCTCCCTGATCTCCTTGTGCTCCTTTATCCTTGCCCTCATGTTTGCCCCCAAGCCTCATAGATTGTAATAATAAGAGCAATGATAATAACGGCGGCGGTGGCCTCAGCGGTGATGTAAAGAAACACAATATAACAATAACAAACACACTCCTCAGCCAATGGCCAGCAACTGACCTCAGCACTGATAGTGTGTGTGCGCGCGTTCGAGGGGAGAGCGAGGTTGCTGGCATGCTGTATATACGGTCACTTCCTCCCCAGTTTAAACAGAGCAGGCTGTGCTGGCAGCCTCCTCTCTCTCCTCCAAATGGTTTGCATCATGTTTGAACCCCCTTGCCACCGCGCCCCCTCCCTTTCTCTATTTCTTTTTTTTCCTCTCTTCCTCTCCCCATAAATCATCAAATATCTCAGACTTTATGTGAATCTGAAAAAGAGTGAAAGAGAGAAGAGGGAGAGACCTTTTTTCTCTCTCTGCTGAAGGGGCATAAGAAAAAGTCATAAAGTGGCTGGCGGATCTCTTTCCATCCGTCCCCAGCGAACAGGGCTCTCTGGTATCGCTCTGCTCTGGTCCTTTTCAGCCCTCAGCACATACACATTTACGTAGTACATCATTTCGGACATAAGATCCATTCGTGTTTTGAACATAATTACCTTCTTTTTCTGTTTTGTAGACTTTCTGGATAGATACATTGGAGAGAGACAGGAAATGGAAAGGAGAGAGTAGTGGATCAGGACATGTTGCAGGCAAGACTCAGACCTGGATGACCTGTGCTAACTACTGCACCACAGCTCTGACATGCTGTACTTACATTTACCACACTTAGCCCACATTCAACCAGGTGAAGCACAACAAGCTAGAATATGCCAAAAATTGATGCACTTCCTGATGGAAATAACATCACAACATTTATTTCCATCAAAGAGTTTAGCAATTTTTGGTCAAGATCTTGTATTGACAATACAAGAGGTGAGCACTCTGTAAAGTCTACTCCAGCACATCCCAAAAACTTACACTGAGGTTAAGGTCAGTGCCAATTCATGTGTGAAAATGATTCTTCATGTTCCCTCCCAACAATTCTTTCAGAATTTGAGCCTGATAAATCTTGACATTGTCATCCTGGAATATGGCCATGATGTGTCTTCCTACATGGTTGTTTATGAAATGAAAAGCTACACACTCCATCTTTTAGGGTTAAAACAACTGTTGCCTACATAAAACATGATAGAAACATAATAATCACTGTAAAAATGATCCATCCATAAATTCTTAAGTATTTGCCTATTAAAATCCAAACAGCAACCTTTTTTTTTTTTGGCCGGGCAGTGTATAAAGCAATGACATTAATGCCTTTTTAAGTGTGGCTGAATACTTTTTTGGGATGCTGTAACTGCAAATTCTGCCAGTCGCAGATATTTATCTGTGTGTATGTTAGAGAGATGAACAGAGAGCTCAGCGAGAGGATGAGTTGTGCCTGTTGGCAGTGAGCGTGTCATTTGCCGTGGGTGAGCTGTCACTCTTTTTCCCCTGGCTCCACAAGCCCCGCCCACAGTTTAGTCATAAAGGAGAATCGCTGTAAATCCAGAGGAGGTCCTAATAAATAAGACCACAGCTAACTGTGATCCTCAGCCAGGCTGGTAGTGCGTGTGTGTAACTGTGTGGAGCTTCATGGGTGGGCATACATTACTGTCAGCTACTCTGATTAAACGCCTCTGCCTTTATGAACAGAGAGAGGGGTAAAGTGGGGACATCCCCACACCCTGCAGCCTTTGGCTTCCCCCCCCCCCCCCCATTTAGATCATATCAGTTCACCTCAAAGCAGCATCAAGATCCATTTAAAGTGATTTAAGTGTTTTTGAACAGCAAACAGGTGTGTGCAGGTATCACTTTCAGAGATTATCAGCTTCACATTTGCATTTGTGCGCCTCCCACGCCGATCGCTGGCTTCACGGCGAATATTAAACACTTTACAGGAGGCCTGGGATCCATTTGAAATTTTATAAGAGCAAAGCATGTTATAGTAATTACTGACTCCATTTATTAGCATTTCCACTAATATGACTAATTTGTTTTTCTTCCTTTTACTCTCTTTTATTCTTCTGCATGCTTTTTTACCTAGTGAATAAATGCTTGTGTTTCTGCAAATGTACCTTGAATATACTTACTCATTTGTATTTCAAAGGAAGTCTGCTGCCCCAAAGCATTTGCTCGGCTGACTAAACTTGTTCCTCTCTGGAGATGGATCAGACAGGAGTTTTATGAGTCCTGGAGAGAGAGACACTGCCATATCCACTCACTAACCCCAGGGCCTGGCTCAGGTGGGACATACAGACGAAGATTTCCTTCAGGTGAGAGGCAGATGACTCAGAATCAACCGATCAGAGGAAATGTGGGTTAACTGGTTGCAATATTAGAACTCCACCTCCTCGTGTGACTTTGTGACCCTTTTTTAGTTATTACTCTAGCTTTCCACCATGCGTGAATGTGTGAAAAACACTCTTTTCTTTAGTGCCCCTCCCCTCTCATACTGTCATTTTCGTTTTTGCCTCAACGGATCTTGCGGTTCCCACACTTATGTGTTCTGGTAGTGAGTGGCTTCTCTGACAGTATTTGTCCCATCCTGTTCCATAACTGTCATACTATGCTTTAATGGTCGCTGTCTGTTTTGGGTTATAATATAGCAGCATAACTGTGGTCAGTGGTTTTTTATGATAATTATGTGTTCGCTGAGATGGCAAGTCAATCGACAGGCATGCTTTAATTAAGAGAGCAAAAATGGGAGTCTGTGCACTCACAAGTCGTTTGGGTAATTAACGGCAATTACTTGGAAGATCATTAGATTAGTTGTGAGAAAGAGTTTTGCATGAAATGGGTTGGGGTCATCCTACGATACGTCTGAGAAATTTTACGTTTCATAAATAAAAAATGAAGCCTTGATTGCACATGGTAGCACTGACGGCTCGTAATTTTTGTTAAATATGTCAAAATTGAAAAAAAAAAAATTCATAGTGCCTCATTTTCAATGCAAAGTGTAGGTTTTTGTTGTTGTTAGTAGCTGTAAGTAGTTCCAAATGCAATCTAATATGTTAATAAAAATTGCTATGTGGTGTTTGAGGAAATGTTCACTTACAAAAAATTGTTGAGGCATGCTTAAGTATTAGTATTGCTCATTGCCAAGTTAGGGGCTTTTTTTAAACTTCAGCATGTGAATATTGATTTGAAATTTCATGTCTTTCCCCATTCAAGTAGACATAGCTGTGTACTTGACTGCCTAGGGGGTTAGAAATATGGTCGTTGAGTGAAGTAACTTGTCCTAAAGGACTTTGATGATAACTCAAATTGTGCAGCTTGTTGAAGAGAGGTGTGCTATTAAATTTTGATCGGATACACTGTTTTACCTGCCAGATGGAAAAACAAGTCCCATAAAAGAAGCCACACAGATCTAGTTATAAGAATAGGTAACTTTAGGTGGTTCTTTTGACTTGTAATAGTAACCAACCGCCTAGCAATGCCCCAGAAAACACACAGATCACATTGTCAGTAACTAAATGTTCAAGGGCAAGAACCACCTACTTTTTAAATCTTTTTTGAAAGAAATTAATACTTTTATTCAGCAAGGAAGCATTACATTGATCAAAAGTGATAGTAAAGACACATAATAAGAAATATTTCTTGAGCACCAAATCAGCATTTCTTCAGCAATTCAAGCATCATGTAATACTAAAGACTGGAATAATGACTGCTGAAAATTCATCACAAATTAAATTACAAAAAATATATATATATTAAAATAGAAAACAGCTTTTTTAAATTGAATAATATCTCACAATATTGCCTTTTTTACTGTATTTCTGTTCAAATAAACAGCCTGTGTGAATATGAGAGACTTCCTTCAAAAACATTACAAAAATCTTACAGACCGCAAACTTTTGTACGGTAGTGTATATGGATGTTTTTTTGTTTGTTTGTTTTGGTTTGGTTTTTAAGTATTGTAAGTTCTGGTTTAGTAGAAATTAATGATATTCTACCAAATATAGTACTATTAAATAAATCTCATCTCAGCCATTTTAGTCAGCATAGAAATGACTTAAAAAGGGATGAGTTCACTTTTAAATACTCACCCCCAAGCCATCCTAGGTGTATATGACTTACTTCTTTCTGATGAACACAATCGGAGATATATTAATGAATATCCTGATAAATATCCAAGCTTTATAATGGCAGTGAACGGGGGCAACGAGTTTGAAGCTTAAGAAAGTGCAACCATCCATCATAAACGCACTCCACAGGGCTCTGGGGGGTTAATAAAGGCCTTCTGAAGTGGAGCGATGCGTTTGTGTAAGAAAAATATCCATATTAAACAAGTTATAAAGTAAAATATGTAGCTTCCACCAGACCGCCTTCCGTATTCAACTTACGAAGAAAGTTTAACGCCTCTCGCAGTTCAAAACGCTTATGCTATGACCTAACCCTTCTCTATTCAACTTACGAAACAAGAAAGATATCCATATTTAACAAGTTATAAAGAAAATATCTAGCTTCCGCCAAACCACCTTCCGTATTCATCTTACGAAAAAAGCGTAACTGATGTCGCGTCAGTTACACTTTTTTCGCACTTCAAACTCAGTGGCCCTGTTCACTGCCATTATAAAGCTTGGACGCATCAAGATATTTATTAATATAACTCTGATTGTGTTCATCAGAAAGAAGAAAGTCATATACACCTAGGATGGCTTGGGGCAATTTTCATTTTAAAGTGAACTAATGCCTTTAAAAAAACATACAAAATGGCGTAATAACTTTTTTTTGTCAGGGTTTTTTTTGAATGTTGCTAATAGAAATAAATATCATTAGCTCAGTATGAAATCAATTGATAAAGTCATTTGAAATCAAAGTAAAGTTCCTACTATGATAGAAAAAAACCTGTCTGCCTGTGTTTCCATATTCTCATACATTATCTCACAGAAGTGAGTAAACCCCTCACATTTTTGTAAATATTTTATTATATCTTTTCATGTGACAACACTGAAGAAATGACACTTTGCTACAATGTAAAGTAGTGAGTGTACAGCTTGTTTAACAGTGTAAATTTGCTGTCCCTTCAAAATAACTCAACACACAGCCATTAATGTCTAAACCGCTGGCCACAAAAGTGAGTACACCCCCAAGTGAAAATGTCCAAATTGGGCCCAAAGTGTCAATATTTTGTGTGGCCACCATTATTTTCCAGCACTGCCTTAACCCTCTTGGGCATGGAGTTCACCAGAGCTTCACAGGTTGCCACTGGAGTCCTCTTCCACTCCTCCATGACGACATCATGGAGCTGGTGGATGTTAGAGACCTTGAACTCCTCCACCTTCTGTTTGAGGATGCCCCACAGATGCTCAATAGGGTTTAGGTCTGGAGACATGCTTGGCCAGTCCATCACCTTTACCCTCAGCTGCTTTAGCAAGGCAGTGGTCATCTTGGAGGTGTGTTTGGGGTCATTATCATGTTGGAATACTGCCCTGCGGCCCAGTCTCCGAAGGGAGGGGATCATGCTCTGCTTATTCATGGTCCCCTTAATGAACTGTAGCTCCCCAGTGCCGGCAGCACTCATGCAGCCCCAGACCATGACACTCCCACCACCATGCTTGACTGTGGGCAAGACACACTTGTCTTTGTACTCCTCACCTGGTTGCCGCCACACACGCTTGACACCATCTGAACCAAATAAGTTTATCTTGGTCTCATCAGACCACAGGACATGGTTCCAGTAATCCATGTCCTTAGTCTTCTTGTCTTCAGCAAACTGTTTGCGGGCTTTCTTGTGCATCATCTTTCGAAGAGGCTTCCTTCTGGGACGACAGCCATGCAGACCAATTTGATGCAGTGTGCGGCGTATGGTGTGAGCACTGACAGGCTGACCCCCCACCCCTTCAACCTCTGCAGCAATGCTGGCAGCACTCATACGTCTATTTCCCAAACACAAACTCTGGATATGACGCTGAGCACGTGCACTCAACTTCTTTGGTCTTGGCTGTATGGTCTTGGCCACCGTGCTGCAGCTCAGTTTCAGGGTCTTGGCAATCTTCTTATAGCCTACGCCATCTTTATGTAGAGCAACAATTCTTTTTTTCAGATCCTCAGAGAGTTCTTTGCCATGAGGTGCCATGTTGAACTTCCAGTGACCAGTATGAGAGAGTGAGAGCAATAACACCAAATTTAACACACCTGCTCCTCATTCACACCTGAGACGTTGTAACACTAACGAGTCACATGACACCGGGGAGAGAAAATGGCTAATTGGGCCCAATTTGAACATTTTCACTTAGGGGTGTACTCACTTTTGTGGCCAGCGGTTTAGACATTAAAGGCTGTGTGTTGAGTTATTTTGAGGGGACAGCAAATTTACACTGTTATACAAGCTGTACACTCACTACTTTCCATTGTAGCGAAGTGTCATTTCTTCAGTGTTGTCACATGAAAAGATATAATAAAATATTTACAAAAATGTGAGGGGTGTACTCACTTCTGTGAGATAGTGTATGTGTGTGAGAGAACAAGGTAGGGTTAAGCTGACGTGCTGGTACTAACCTAACACCCAGTTAACCCTATGGCTAATGGAAGGCTCATGACCCTGAAACCTAATCTAAAAGAGCTCTCACTGTGCCTAATAAACCACTGTTTTTATTGTAGGCAGAGTGCTGGGCATTACATGTGGTCTTAATATAGGACAGTGGTCCACCCACACCGCGAGATGAAAGTAAACCAGCCCTCCATTTAACACAGGTGATATATGATTCGTCAAACAAGGGCTGTGATATTTCACATGCTTTTATTTACTCATCTGCATGTGCATTAAAGCAGGGTTGTGAAATATTTCGATTGCTGTTTCCTGTTGTAACAAAGTCCAAAAATGCACAGGAAATAACACATTGGCCAACAGATTTACGGAGAGAAATAGCCCTGACTAAAACAATTACACCAAACACGGCTCTGTAAATAATTATTATGTCTGTGTTTTTGGCATTACACCGGCTCAGCTGGTTTTGTTGCAGGATCTCATAAATGCAGCTTGAAATCAAACACAGGTTATCACAGGTAACATTGCATATGTGCACACGAGCCTGCACAAAAATGCTGGACTCATATGGAGATGGTTATCAGCCATAACTTCCTGATTCTCCGCAGTTATCTTATTGGACATTTGCTGAAGTGCATTTTCTCTATCTAATAACAGATGAAGGTGATAGGAGGTTCTAAGGAGGGCCTGTTTCTTCTGTGGTGGAGGCTGTGAAGGGTGATGACTGTGGCGGTGTGTCTTCTCGGCTCTCCTCTCAGTCCAACTCCCTTGTGACCGGCAGCACGGCACTCCCAGTGCTCTCACTAGTAAGTCATGAGGTTAGGTCATGTCCCCACACACCAGCTGTTTATTATTCTGCTTTTACTCACTCTGGGGGGAATTCACTAAGAATGAACTGCACCCACTGATAGTGACATTTGTTTGCCCAAAATGCACTGTTTTATCACCCGATTTGCTAAAGAAAAATTCTGCTTACCATGTGTTTTCCAGAGAAATAGCCATCTGAAATTCCAGTGAAATAGCGATTTTGCAAAAAAAAAAAAGGCCTAACAGGCCAAGTTTACATAAAAAGACATGTTTTTGCAAAAAAAAAAAAAAAAAAAAATTACTTTACACAATTAAATTAATTTAAATTAGTACATTTAAAATTAAAAAAATTGAAATTGAAATATCAGTAATGCCAAATAAAATATGTATATTTTTTCAGTTTTTTGTATTTTATTTAAAATTACATTTTACAAAAAAAATTTATATTTTATTTTAAATTTATTTTATTTTGTTGATTTTAATAACAAAAAAATGTTAAATAACAGTTTAGAGTACACTAAGAAAGCTAAAAAAAAAAAAATGTAAACAAAAAAATAAATAAATTAAAAGAGCTAATATTAATTGAACTAGTAATTAAGAAAGATAAACTAAAGATGAAGAATAAGTCTAATGATTGTAAATTAGCAAAAAAATTGTCAAATTGAGCTTAAATTTAGTGATGAAGGGACAAACTCAAGTCATACTGCTCACATACGACTATACTCTTTCTCTAGATATGGCGGCCTGCTGACATGGAGTTATTATACCACTTTGTTTTCCACTACTGTATGGCCTACAGCACATGTATATCTGTGTTTGTTGTTGTTTGTCTTTGTGTTTGTGTACGTATGTGCATGTTTGTGTAGGGTTCAGGTCACAGACAGCCTCCTGCAGTACTGGTCTGGCTTCAGTGTGGTTACAGGTGCTTCACATTACTGCTCGTAAAACTCAGTGAGAGGGAAAAATTACTGCCACTATTTGTTTGGGAGGGAAAGAGTGAGCAGGGATCTAGGGAGTTCTCTGTATATGGATGGAGTATTGACATTTTAATTCACGATCTCTCTCTCTGTCTGTTGAATGCTTTAGCGATGCATTCCAGAGCAGTGCCCATACTGTTTTTGAATCAGATTTAGGTATTGCTTCGAAAGGGAAGAATGTAACTGTTTTTAGTGTGTTTGTGTCGGTGTGTTTTTTATACCCGCTGGACCCGTGCCATTCTTCTTCAGAGTAAAAGGTCACAAGGTCTGCGGGTCGTGGAGAGGTGAGAGCGGAGAGAGGAAGCAGGCTTAATCTGAAAGAGACTGGCAGTTTCCTGTCTGGAGAGCATGGCACAGAGAGCTCTCTGTCCCGTCTGTCGGCCCCACGCTCTCCCTGCCTGCGCTCCGAGCGTAATTCAATAAGAACCTTGACATCTTCCTCTGACCTCCATGAGTCAAGCTCCAACTGCATCCACCAGCCCATGAACCACCAGCACAAGTACACTGACTCACACCTTCTCATCAGGCCTGCTTGCAACAGAACCACTGATGCCGTTTCAAAACTGAACTGAGATGAGCTAAAGATGTTTAAGGTCGCCCACTCTTTCAGACATTCATATCGTTAAGAATCACAAGCACCATTTATTTAGTACCAAGTCCCATTCTCTTCGCTGTCTTATTATAGTTTAATATTTTTAATTTGAATTATTATTTTTTATTTTATTTTAGTGCTTCCAAAGTTAATCCACTAATTTGTGTAATTTTAAAATGTTTAAAGGGTACATAACACTCATGTTAATCTTGAGTACCTATAGAGTAGTATAGCATCCTTCATATCTCTGAAGACTCTTTAGTTTTTATCAGATTTATAAAAGACAGATACGCTGTACAGTTTCTTTCCGAAAACAACCAAGCTCCTGGAAGCGTGCCGTGGGCGAAGCTAAAGAGTGACGAGCACTCGCAGCTTTTGTGTAGCGATCGTCTGCAAGCTATCGATGGTCAGCTAAACAAATGTATTTAAACACACACAATGCCCCATCACAATAGGGGCTTTCGCACCGGAGGAACCTTTTCATAGTTCCTAGAACTATTGGCTGAAGTACCCAGATTTTGCAGAGTTCGCACCGCAGGAACTAGGAACGATTTTAAACCGCGATGACGGCATATACCTGTTATCTGCAGGGTTGTGTTCTTTTCTCCGCCTCGATGCAACTCTCTCGCTCTGGTTGATGTGTTCCAGGAGAAGTGCCCATACAAGGAATTCCAGCCATTTATCACGTCATACAGGGCCATACTAGAAAAAGAAAAAAAAACTTTCCAAAACTTATATGAACCCTGAAGGAGTGTATTTGGCACAGAAATACTGTCATACGTCCAACTCGTTTATTGAAACTTTGGCCATGTTTAGCAAAAGAATCAAACTCTTTAAGAGTGTAAATAAGTCAGAATGCATGAAATAGCATTAGACATACCCTTTAAAGGGTTAGTTCACTCAAAAATGAAAATAATGTCATTTATTACTCACCCTTATGTCGTTCCACACACGTAAGGCCTTCGTTCATCTTCAGAACACAAATTAAGATATTTTTGATGCAATGCGATGGCTCAGTGACTCCTACATTGCCAGCAAGTTATTTAACTCTTTCAGATGCCCAGAAAGCTACTAAAGACATATTTAAAACAGTTCATGTGACTACAGTGGTTCAATCTTAATGTTATGAAGCGACGAGAATACTTTTTGTGCACCAAAAAAACAAAATAACGACTTTTCAACAATATCTAGTGATGGCCGATTTTAAAAAACTGCTTCATGAAGCAGTGTTTTGAAATCGCCCATGTTTTTTTCAGAGTTTTCAAATTTCAGGTTATTTATCTTTTATTTTAGTTTTAGTATTTTAGGGATGCCAAAGTTAATTTACAAATTAATGTAAAATATAAATAATTGTAATTAATGTATTTAAATGTATAAGATATATTTATAATAAAACAATAATTAAATGAATGCAGAGTTTTAATGCAGGTGAGTTGTAAAAGTTTTATAATATACCATATATCTAAAAATTTTGTTCAGTTAATGAAAATTGATTTCAATTTTTACGATGATAATAATAACACTGGTCTAATCGCTATCTCAGTCCCATCTTTGTCATAGTCCTATAGTCTCAATGCCAGTCTCAACTCTTGGTCTCATTTCTTTCTCATTCCCATATGTATCTCAGACTCATCTCTATTTCAGCCCCAGTGCCAGTCTCATCTGTTTTTACAATCAATTTAGACAAAAACACAAGCAAAACAACTCCTAACTAAAAATGAGACTAAATAATACAACATGAACATCTATATCTTTTATATCTGCTGAATGCAAGCATTACATAAGACACCTGCTCATCCTCACTGGTTCAGCAAAGATCTCAGCTGTAAATAGAATCTTTGTTCTCCAGTCTGCACTGGTTTCCTTGTGTGTTTATTTCAAAGCACTGGTCTGATGGAATATATAACCACAGCTGATAACACATCTCTCTCTGTTACCCCTGACCCGCACATCTGCTTTAGAGCTTTAGTGAAGTGGCACATGGGTGTGGGTCTTTGCAAATGATTCGGATGCTGGGTAACATTATGAGATCAGAGTGGTTTACTGTTACAATTGCATCACATAAAACAGAAGAAACACAACGGTCAGCCAGCCATTGTTTAGTTTCACCCATGTTGATGATCAGTGTGGTAATCCACTGGCAAAATAGAGGGAAGCTGGCAGAGCCGTCTAATAGAAGGCCAGAGGCTGCGCAAACACACAAACTTAGTCATCTCTGGCTTCTCCTGTCTCATTAATATGGTTTCTGGAGGGCCAAGGCTCTCAGGTTGTTTACAGGGTTTATACAGAAGGCAAGGTTTGACTAAGCAGCACTAAATGCATAAATCAAGCATGTTACAAAGGTAGACAATTTGAGAACATAGCTATAATTTGGGGAGAAATTGGATCCCAGAAACTAGGGAAAAAAATCAATAATATTTATTTAAAAAAACAAAAAAAGTAACACAAATATATAAAATTTAAATATATATATATATATATATATATATATGTATTTCATGGAAAGAGTTAGGATTAGAAAATTTTGCTTTATATAAAAACTATAGATTTCTATATTTTGTCCTTATTTAAATACCTAAGTAAGCATGTGTTTGTGTGTGTAGGGGTCTCCAGGTTCGCTGTGCCTGCTGCAGGTGGCTGATGAGCTGAGCTGAGATCAGCTCAAGGTTTCTTGAAGGCCTGTGTGGACAGGAGGAGCCGCTGCTGGCCTTCAGGACTGGAAAGTATGCGCTCTGTGGCCACAGTCCCACCTCTCAGCCTGGGAACGGAAGCAGGGAGTCGTAAGGGAAAACAAGCAGACAATCAGGTAGAGGAGAAAGAAAAATAGAGATACAAATATTTGTCTCGTCATGTTTTATTTATTGTACTTTTATTTTATTGTTTTATTTATTTCCTATACCTGTTTGCTTTTTCACAACCACAGCCACACACCTGTAAATCCTGGGTGACTTCTGCTCTTAAAGAGATGGAGAAAGAGAATTTTATAGACCGAAGTCAGGAAGAGAAATACACATTTATATTAGAATAATGCTGTGAGTCATCAACATAAATTGACATTCGCAATCAGTTTAGTTTCTGACATATTTCTAGGTGAAACAGGGTATTCAACTAGAAAAAATATATAATTGGAATCTATTTTATGCAAGAGGAATTGGTTAGGTGATGAAAAGTTGCAGGGTACTGCATTTTGTAGTTTTTTGAGTAGTGTGCACTGATGAATTGATAATACCAGGTTTGCATATTAAGAAAGCAAATATGTTAAAAATGTTTTTAATTAATCTTGAAAAAAGATTAATACAGGATCCATTTCTTCAGTGTCACATGATCCTTCAAAACCCATTCTAATATGCAGATTTGGTGCCCAAGAAACATTTCTTATTATTATCAATGCTAAAAACAGAAAACTGTGATACATTTTTTCAAGATTATCTTTTATCAATAGATAAATCTTTTTCTATAAAAATCTTTTGTAACATTATAAATGTCTGATCAATTTAATGCATCCTTGGTGAATAAAAGTATTCATTTCTTTTAAAAAATCTTACTGACCTCAAACATTTGACCTGTAGACCTGTGTATATATATATTCAAAAATATTTTGAGGGTATAGGGAAATATAATTTATTATAATTCTATATCATTTATATTATAAATATAATTATTTATTAATTACATAATTTATAATTATTTATAAATTAATAATTTATTATATAAATAATACTTTATTATTATTATTTAAGATTAATCATTTTATATGCTTTATTAATAATTCTGATTAATAATTAATAATCTTATGTGCTTCATTCATATTTTAATAAGCTGTGTTAAAACAATAGAACCCTGTGGTATGTATGTTTCATATGTGTGTGTGATGTGTTGATGTGGAGTGGTTAATGAAACCCAATCCTGCATCAGCATGTATTTGTACAGCATGTGTGTGTGTGTGAGAAAGTGTCGCTGAGCATGTGTTTGGGTAAGGACAGTGGCCAGCAGGGGACAGGGTGGGTTCAGGGCAGGGGAAGAGCGAGGAGACAGAGATCAGGGTATTCATTTTCCACGAGGGGTGTCCTGCTGCCCTGCATGTACAGTGTGTGTAGGTGGGGGGCACAGACCCCATACCCTTCTCCTTTCCACTTTCTTTCCTTCATTCCCTTTTTAAATACACACACAAACACACCCCTTTTCTCCTCAGCACTCTCTCTCCTCCCACCTCTCTCATTCTTTCAGCAGGAGAATGAATGGTTTTTGGAGTGAATTATGTGTGGCTAAGAGATGATGGTGAATGAATGGGGTTGTGGGAGTGTGAGAGTTGAGCGAGGAGCTGGAAATCATATCGGAGTTTAACATCAGATCAGGGGACAGCTGTTTCTAATGAGTCTCTCCTAGTTATTTTGTCACAGTCTGCTGAACAATTATGAGGTGAGAAAGGCGGGACAGGAACAGGAGTGTGGTCAATGGTTTGTACTCTCTCTGGTTGCAGGTTTATGAGAGTAATTTGTTTATAAATAAACAAGTTGGCAAGTCAGTAAGTGTGGTGATGGAATTTGGAGAAGTACTTGACTGTGACAGTGAGGTAAATACAGGAGGGAGTTCGTTCTCTCTCAACTCCTGTCTTAGTGTCAGTCTCATCACTGTCTCAGGCCCAGTTTCATCTCTTTCTCAGTTCCATCCATTTCTGTTGGAGTCTCGTCTCTGTCTTAGTGCCAGTCCCATATCTGTCTCAGTGCCACTCTCACTACTTGATGCCAGTTTCATCTGTCTCATTTTCGCTTCAGTCTGTCAGAGTGCTACTTTTATTTCAGTCTCGGTGCCAGTCTCATCTTTATCTCAGTGCTAGTCTCGTTTCAGTCTCAGTACTGGTTTCATTTTTATGGAAGCTTGTTTCTGCCACTAAATAAAAAAATAATAAAGGTAATTGTGACTTTTTATCTCACAATTCTGACTTTTTTCCTCAGAATTGCGAGATTTAAACTCACAATTGCAAGTTATAAAGTCAGAATTGCAAGATTCAAAGTCGCAATTCTGACTTTTTTCTCACAATTGCAAGTTTTTATCATGCAATTCTGACTTTAAAACTCGCAATTCTGACTTTTTTCTCAGAATTGTGAGATATAAACTCGCAATTCTGACTTTTTTTCTCAGAATTGTTTTTCTCACAATTCTGACTTTATAACGTAATTGTGAGTTATAAAGTCAGAATTGTGAGATATAGAGATATATACTTTTTTTATATCATTTATATCGAGTTTATATTATTGAAGATGGTGCAATGGAAAAGATGTAGATGGAGAAAAGGTCTGTGACACACACGTTATTAACTATTCCTGCAGATGGTAGAGAGGGGTGTTCTCACACACTGAGACATGGATATTGACTATAACTCGCAATTCTGGCTTTATATCATGCAATTCTGACATTATAACTCGCAATTGTGTTTATATCTCACAATTCTGACATAACTCACAATTCTAACTTTATATCATGCAATTCTGACTTTATAAATCACATTTCTGACTTTATATCATGCAATTCTGACTTTATATCATGCAATTCTGACATTACAACTTGCAATTCTAACTTTATATCACGCAATTCTGACATTATAACTCGCAATTGTGACTATATATCACAAAATTCTGACATTATAACAATTGTGAGTTCTTACTTTCAGAATTGCGAGAAAAAAAGTCAGAATTGCGAGATAAAAAGTCGCAATTACTTTTTTTATTTTATATTTCATGGCGGAAACAAGCTTCAATACATTTTTGTCTCAGTGGAGAAAGAGAATGTTATAGACCGATGTCAGGAAGAGAAATAAACAATTATTTCTGTATTGGAATAAGATGAAACTATGCCAGTTTCATCTGCCTCATTTTTGTTTCAGTGCCAGCCCAATCTCTATCTCAGTCCAAAACTCATCTTTGTCTCAGTTCCAGTCTCCTTCTAATTTCAGTCTCTTTTTCATCTCATTCTTCCACTAGTCTTGTCTCAGTCCCAGCGGTGAGGAGTTCACTGTCACTCACCTCTAATGAGCAAAGCAAACATGCCACTGCTGATCAAACTCAGAGGGAGACAGACTCAAGCTCTCATGTCATGCTCTATGCTAGAACTGAGGGAGCATTTGAAAGCCATTAAAATGAGCCTCATAACGTGTGACAGAGACAGTATGTACAGTAAGGACAAACACTGCAGCTATTGTGTCTTCAAGCCCACCACAGATGTTTAGTCAGGCTGCCATAGACAGAATGGACTGAACATCAGAGAAGTACCCTCATTGATGACATCATATTATTCAGATTATTCTGATAGGTAGGTTTAGGGGTAAGTTTAGGGTTAGGGGATAGAATATACAGTTTGTGCAGTATAAATCATGATGTCTATGGAAAGTCCACATAAACCCAATTGCCCCCCTTTCAAATCACGAATTGGATATAAATTAAATTGACTTCAAATTTAAATTGAAAGCACAAGAAAAGGAATTTATTGATTACATTTCAAAAAAAATAAATAACAGTCGCACAACAGGGAATTTTCATTTATCCAACAATGTGTCAGAACAGATCACTTCTTAGGTGTTCTGTTTTCTTCATCTAAATCATGGTGTTTGGCTCCGTTTTGAATGTAAATTAAAGCACTCTGGGAAATCAACTCTTTTGTTCTATGGTCCATAAAATGAATTTTAGTTTTAATATTATATTTAATTTAATTAATTTATAAAATAGTATTTAATTAACATATATGAATGTTTATAATTTTATTCAGTGCTATTTTATTAATCAATATCATGTTATGTTTCTGGAAATACCCCATAATATGTGGTGTATATATGATGTCTATGGGCATTTCATACAAAAAACAAACTATTATTAATTAATGTTCATCTAATAATTATTAGAAGGAACCTATTTGGCATTTCATTCCTTTAATTATTTCTACATCCTTAAATTCAAGTTCAAATTACAATTGTGCATCCTGTTTTCTGCTGTACTACTCAATTCAGGAATTGTAATCCAATCGACTTGGCATTGTTAATTAAATTTTAAATTAAGCACTGTGTGTGTGTGTGTGTGTGTGTGTGTGTGTGTGTGTGTGTGTGTGTGTGTGTGTGTGTTTGTGGTACGTGCTTCTGTAACAGTCTCTGGTCTCAGAGGAATTGCACTGATTGAAGAATGGAAGAAAGACAGAGAGAGAGAGAGAGAGAGAGAAAGGGGGGGACATGATATCCCCAGCTGTCCTGTGACATCACTGCACTGGGGACAGGAAGTGCAGGAGTTATTGGGCAGGCCAGGAAAACAGGGGGTGACATCAGAACACTGTCTGGGTCTCATAGCTATCCATCTGGATAAACCAGAGTGAGACCCCCTCTCACTCTCCACTCACTCTGTTTTTTCTCTTCTTATGTAATTAGAGATATAATGCTCTCCATGCCATGTGTTTCCTCATCTCATCTCCTGTCAGATTACTCACAGCTCATTCTTTCAGTCTGCCCCCCTCAGGGGCTCACACACACACCGCTGTCTGCCCACCGTCCACCCACACTGCCCACACACACTCGATGGCCTTCACACTGCTTGTCATGTATTATGTTCAGCACGCAGAGGAAAAAAACTGCTCATTTACTCAGACATGTGACCTCATTCTAAATCAGACACATGTTTGCACTGACCACACATAGAAACAGATAAGTACACACACGTTTGCACTTTCTATTTCCCATAACATTAGCACATTTGCACGTCCAGTCTGTCAGTGATAGAGAAATGTATACCAGAGCTGTTCAAGATGTGGTGAGTTTGTCAGCTGATGCTGAACTGAAGATTTTTGGACGAAGATGTTTGTTGATGTTAGACAGCACGACAAGAACCAAATAGCTACATCAGTTACTAAGTCAGTTGCACCGTGAGGCCCTAGAGTCAACATGAAACAGATTTCACAACCCTTTTACTTGTGTTATGTCATATATCTGGGTGAAACAAGATATTCAATGAGGAAAATGTACGGCCGGACTTGATTTTATTAGTCAGAATTGACATTGACGATAACTTATGCACAGTTAGACCAGGAACAAAGTAAACTTGGTCAATTTTTATTTAATATTGACTTTACAAACTCTTATCAGTTTAGAGCGTCATCCAGTGATTAAAATAATGCAAAAAATATTTTAGGGATGCACAATATATCTGTACTATATCAGTTTTAAACCAATAGTAGAGTATATTTCATTGTTTTAATTAAAGGTATTGGCCAATATTAGTTATTCATCTAACATTCATAACTTTTATCTTTAAAAATGCTAATTTAGTAGTACTGGTACATGTAATCTTCAGCAAATCTCAAAATAAATATTAATTTTCATACTAAACATTATAACTCACTTGTAGCATTTATTACTTTTTTGTGTTTGATTTGTCTTTTATTTAGACAAATTTTTATTTTGGTAATTTATCGGTTATTGGCCATAACTTGAAAATAATTATCAGCTTATGGTATCAACCATAATTTTTAAATCAATCCATTCCTAATTGTTAGTCCTTTACATATTATTAGAAAATAATATTAAATAGATTAAAATAATTTTATTATGAAATTATATTATTTCATAAAATTAAATAATAGAAATATTAGTGTAAATCTTCGCTGTACTTTCTATTAAAATGGCAAAAAGGCCATATACTGAAATGATAAGGTATGAGTGACAAGAAACTGATAAACCAGTTAAATGCAGCCTGTAAAGTTACAATGACTCACTTCAATCTCACCTGATTCGTCGCTTCACATTTAGACTACTTGTTAGTTTTATGGACTACTATGTTTCTGTCATTACAATAATTGGGTCAGTGACGTGACGGGTCATTTTTTTGTCCAAAGGCCTTAATAATAATAAAAAACAAAGATATGACATCCAAAGTATGTAAGGTAGTACAACTAGATCTCTTTTATTGAATCCAAAAGGTTTCAATTATATTTTGCTACATATAAAGGCATTTTAAAGATTTTGAAGTGTCAAAAGTGTCATTCGGTTTAACCATCCAAAGGCCAATACAACCATTTCATTTGTGATTAAAATATCTTAAAATGTAATAAATGTATATGTTTCTTATTATATATGATCTACATCATATATCAACATAGTGCAAAATGGTATTAAAATTATGTGTAGAAGTAATTGCTTTGTTATGAGAATGTCCGGAAAAATGAATTTCATTGATGTCATTCGGAGTAACCAACATGGTCATGAAGCAAAGTAACTAACTCTCTCTTAACTATTTGAAAAATTCACATTTTCACTTGCTCATACGCATGTCCCGAAAGATCAGGTCATTTGGTACAACCACTATAAAACATGGAAAATGTTGTAATATTTTAAAAACTTGTACTAAATATAAAATGTTTAATTGTCCTTTTGTTAGCTACCTAGCAAGATAACTAGTTAGCTAGCTAGATAACAGCCTGTTAGCATTGTTTCAAAATATCGTCATGCGGTATAACCAAAAGTGTCATTTGGTAAAACCGAATTTTTGGTTAAACCGAATGACTTTTTTGGTGACAAATTTTGTCCATCTTGTAAAAAATGACAAAAGCACTGTTAATTGATTATAAAAACCACATAATCTCATTGTTAACACTTAATAAAACTTCAAAATTAATTTTATCTCCATTATTTTTTTTACACTTTTAAAAACCTTATTCGTCAATGACCCAATTACAATCTGTGCCCGTACAGTTGTGTGTGGCAGAGCAGCGGTCATCCAGTTTAAAAACATCTCATCTGAGCTGACACACCATCCTTTATTAACATACATGTGTGTAGGTGTGTGTGTGAGAGAGAGAGTGGTGGCTGGAGATTTCCACATGGCCTGTCTGAATGTGAAACACATGTTGATGTGTGGGTGGGAGAGTGAGGAGAATATGTGAGGGTATCCATGTCTCAGTGTGTGAGAACACCCCTCTCTACCATCTGCAGGAATAGTTAATAACGTGTGTGTCACAGACCTTTTCTCCATCTACATCTTTTCCATTGCACCATCTTCTCACATACTTTGATCCCCATCCGGCTATTCTCAATGCAAATGGTGTTAGGCACCTCATCTATGGGGGTCGACATCACATATGGCCCATAATGCAAGGGGTTTTGTGGGTTTGACCCTAAATCTTTTGTTCTGAAATGTATGGATTGTGTGCACCTAAGTGTCTGCATTATACCTGAGAGTGTGTTGTTTTGGACGGACGGTGGGAATGTGCGATATGCATGTGTAGGGTGAATGTGAAGTGTGTGTGTGCACTGTGTGACTGTTGCGTGGGCTTATGGTGTCTGGCAGAGAGTGGTGGTGCTGCAGATGGCAGGAGGTAAGGAGAGGTGTGTGGTTGCATTAATACAGCCTGCAATTCTCGTTAGCACTAATCAAGGGCTTCCTGTACCGAAAGAAGCCTGGGTTCACCTTCCCAAGCCCTGCGAGCAGCACACTCTCTGCCTCTCCTTTATACACAAACACGCACACACCTACTCTCGCTCTCCCCGGGCTACACAGAAACATATGCTATGTTCGGAATAACATGCTAGCATACTAGTCTTACTATTAATGCAGTATGTAGTGTATACTGAGCAAAGTATGCAGAAAATCTTTTTGCAGTGAATTACCTACCACATTTGCCGAAATTTGCAGTGTAAAACAGCGCACATAAAACAACAATATATCACACAGTACATTGCGCATAAAATGGAAATAATTACAGATATTAAAATAGATTTTTAGTCTCTTTATGTTATTTGATCAAATTACTAAATGCTGAAACATTTTTACACAAAATTTCATTTAAAAAGGCAAAATAACCATTTAAAGATGACAATTACATACTCACATGCAGTGCAATTTAGCATACTAACAATTTACAGTTTTTTGTCTTTCAATGAAAATATCCTTTAAATTTGGTCAATATTTTGTTAGGTCATATTCATTATTTTTAGTCCGTTTTATTGTCATCCAATTTTAGATTATGTTGTGTCTACCATGTTCAGCAGAAAATGGTAGGCACTCCTGTATTTGATCTTTAATACTGTTACTTTCACACATAGTTCAGTTATTTACAGGAGTGTGACAACCGCTTTCTATAACCAAACTCGTACCTGAAAATTTTCAGGACTCGCAACCGCATTCCCGAAAAACCCGCGCTGTGTGAATGGAACCGGACTGGACAGTCACTGTTTTCCACCGGAGCTGCTCCCGTCAGTTTTGTGTTTAACGCGCAAATCAAATGCTCGCCTCTCAGTTGTATGGACGCCGCCATCTTTGATATTACTTCAGTCACTATTGTTATGATACGGGCTTGACTCATATTGCACGTTCATACAGACAGTATTCGCGACGCTACTGCATTCTGTTGTGCGAACGGGACATTTCGAGGCTCACCTATGTAACGGGGGCCAGCTAGTAGTTGCTGTGCGAGTAAACTCGTTAGAGCGTCCGACTCCCACACTGGAGACCCGGGTTCGAGGCCCGCGCAGAGAGGGGCGAGTAGGACCTGGGTAGAGGGGTTACATTGGTGCCGTGACCCTGATGGGAGTGAGTTTTAGGGGGGTGAGTGTAACGGAGGCCAGCTAGTAGTTGCTGGCAAGTAAACCTCACTTCTCTGATCTCAAGAGATGCTCTAGCGACTGACGCTAGGGGTTGCAGCTTTTAGCTTCCTTGTTAGAGCGTCCGACTCCCACGCCGGAGACCCGGGTTCGAGGCCCGCGCAGAGAGGGTCGAGTAGGACCTGGGTAGAGGGGTTACGTTGGTGCCGTGACCCGGATGGGAGTGAGGTTTAGGGGGGTGAGTGTAACGGAGGCCAGCTAGTAGTTGCTGTGCAAGTAAACCTCACTTCTCTGATCTCAAGAGATGCTCTAGCAACTGACGCTAGGGGTTGCAGCCTTTAGCCTCCTTGTTAGAGTGTCCGACTCCCACGCCGGAGATCCAGGTTCGAGGCACGGGCAGAGCGGGGCAAGTAGGACCTGGGTAGAGGGGTTACACCTATTCATGTAAGTAAATACAGTTGTCAATCCCAAAAACTGACCGTGTGAACGATGACTGTCTGATTAATCTCAGGATGCATTTGGGCGAGTAAATTAACCTGCTAGCAAAGTCATTTAATCTTATTAAAATAAATAAATAAAAAGCATTTTCAGCAGTAAAGCCCAAAGTATACTTCAGTTTTGACATGAAAGCTTAGCGTATATAGCTGCATACAGTCAGACACATAGCCAGAGTATGTACAGCACCACGTGCGTACCGTGCTGATGATGAAATTTATGTTGGGTGATGTATGCATAGCCTAGCTTACGCGTAAAAGCCAAAGTATACTTTAGGCTTAATGCTGCCACTCACTTACTATTTTTGAAGAATAGTGTGCAGTATACAGTGTATACTGCACATTATTCAGTCAGTAATAATCTAGTATGCCATTCCAAACTTAGCCATACTCTCACACACCCTTTGCTCTGACTGGCTCACTTCCCTGTCTGACTTCCTGGGCCTGTTCTACAGTCTCCCTCCCCAGTGAGTTGAACTCACCGTGCAGGATTATAGTGCGCCGTTCTGGGCTCTCTAGCTGTCTATGTATTCCACAAAATGAGTTGGAAAATGCAAAATTGTGAGAGAAATCTTTTCCATATTCATGCAGGCTCCCCACCCGCTCCAAGTCTGCTGGCCAAGACGAGGTCTGATCGGCTTGTCCCTGTGTGAACTCCAGCAGAGGTCGTGACCTTTCATCATAATGGAGAAAGTAGACCACAGAGCGCTAATTGAAACAAAAGACCTCTTTACCGTCATCCTGGCACAACAGGGAGGTGCAACTTATAGCCAGTGCACACATCCTGCACTTTCCCACACAATGACTTGGACTCGCTTATAACTGTGACGTCAAGGCAACCATCTATATCAAAATAACAGCTCCAAAGTAAAGAAGAGGGCATGCATCATTAATGCAGCACACATATAGACGGAAGGGTGATAAAGCATACCTCTTAGGATGTAAAACAATGACCGTGAGACTGTGAAGTATGTTATTCCAACCTACTCTACGTTTTTATTTTTCTTCCCCACGCTGTCGGTCTGTCTCTTCCTCTGCTGAGCTCTAAAGAAGCGCTTGGGTTAAATTGATGCATTTAAGATGTGGAAATTAGGCTTGTGTGCCAGTCAGAACTGAATGAGAATGCCTTTTAAATTCTAATTGAATTCCTGAATTTGAATTAGGGTACCAAACATCATGCCAAATTGCAGTTTCATATCTGAATTTTTGTTTATAATTGTTTGTTTATTAGTTTATATATTTATATATTTATACCTTTGCATCTCAGGCAACTATATGCCTTACCCTAAAAACCAAGAATAAGAAAACTAAATGCATGTTATTTAATAAGATACGTATATAAAATATATATAATTAAACATATCATTTACATTTTTTATTTATCATGACAACTCTCTGGATATTTTTAGCATGGTAATGAATATGACAATGTTAATGTATTTGGTCTTGGTGGAATAGATCTGCTATGCTGCTGCTGAATTGCTGCCGCTGTTGATTATTGCTGTTGTTGTAGATTATTGCTGCTGCTGCAGAATAAGTACAGGAACTTGCTACTGACAATACATACGCCGATACGCTGCTGTGAGTATGTAGACATGCTGCTGCTGCACAAATAGCATATATCGATAACCCATAGCAGATCTATAGTTGTGGAGCTGGGGAAGGTGGAGGGTTTTAGACGAACTCTGAAAGTGCGCTGCATACTGCTGTAGTAAATGGAAACCAGCCATTTAAATGTTGAGCAAGCAAGCTCACTGGCTGCAGATGCGATATGAACCAGTCAGCTTGTGCCAAGTAGTTAACGCTGTAAATATCACCAGCTTGCGTTAAGGACCCATCAGCCTGCACCATCTAGAGTTTCATGACAGAACTAGGCATTTAATTCAATTGAATCAATTGAAATTAAAAGAAATCCATATTTTTTTACTAGATGGGTTTATAGGTCATAGACAGTCAGATAGTCAGATAGATAGATAGACAAACAGATTAGACACTGGACAAAGGTGAAACTTTCTATGACATTATAATCATCATTGCCCTCACCAAATCTTCTCCAGCTTTGCTTGTTTCTCACTCTGTCTCACTCTTTTTTTCTCCTTCCCTTACTTCCTTTCTGCCCTCTTTAATGCACTTTATTAGTGTGTGGGGAGACACTTTGATAGATAGACTGAGAGAGACATAAGAGATTTGGTTTAACTTTTTTTTTACACTTCTCACACTTTTGGCTGTACACTGCATGTGTGTATGTGTGAAATCCTTTATTTTTTTGTAAGCTATCCCCTTTTTTTACAGTGCCCTGGGCTTTGCAATGGATAGCTTTCCCCCACCCTCCTGCTCCAAGCGGCCACCCCCACCCCCAGCGCTGAAACCCGGCCAGCCCCAGCTGCCTGTCCAGATGTGGGAGAAAGGAGAGGCAAGGTCCAACAGGGGATGGAGGGCCTGAAACAGAAAGGGGCTCCAGAGAGAATGGAGCAAAAAAGAGAATCAAGACTTTGAGAGAGAGTAAGATGGAAAGATGTCAAGGGGATGTCAAAATTTGTTCCCAGGGTCTTTAAGCGAAAGGTGGACAAGGAATGGAAAGGTGTCACTGGCTTCCAATTAATTTCTGGACAGTTCCAAATATGAGGATCAATGACATCAAATTGTGCCTTCTCCGAATAGCCAGTGCAATCAAGTCTGATCTCATCTCAGTGGACTGGAACATGTCCTATCCCAGAGAATGCAGACTTGGCATAGTTGTATCCATACAGTTGTTCCTGCTTGCCTGTGCAGGTCCTTCCAGGCCGGTCCTGATTTATGAACACCCCCTGAGCTCTCACTCCATCCTGGAGGGGCTCTCTGATTAGAGATGGAGAAGAGAAGGCGAGTGCAAACACTCATGCATCCACTCGCGCACCCCAGCATTTGGTTCTAATTACACACGGGGGGACTCCAGGGCCGGGTGTCATCTAGAACACGGAGCTAGATTTACACTTGACATGTTTTATTCACACAGGTTGGTCCTGGCCTGGTAATTGCAACATATTATCTGGGCCGATTCATCAAAGGGAGCAGCCTGCTACAGTAAACTCTTAAATGAACAACTCATATGGGTCGCAGACGTGAAAAGTGGAGGGTTTTATTAGCAAAAAAAAAGAGTGAACCAACAAGTACAGTCCAAATGCTTTAGTAAAAGAGGTGTTTGTGAAATGTTTATGCCTTTTTTAGAAAAACTTGGAAATGGCCTCTGTTCTTGCAGAACAAGTTTGCGATTTGACCAGCCATAGTTTGGTGGCAGTATATTAAGTCATGTTTTAGTTGTCTAAAAGCCAAAATGTGCCACATCAGATGAGGGTATCCCCTCTGTTATGCTTGTTAGCCAAAGGCTACCCCTTGCTGCTTTAACAGGAGTGTTAATATGTGAAGCCAGTAAACACGCCAGTGGATTTGGAGACTTAAACATGCTGCCCTGCACTTGATGCACTGAAGGACTAATGCACAGAAATGTGAAACTGGGAAGAGATACAGTAAGTGCGTTCACATTAGGGTTGTGCACCATTCAGAACTGAACTGATTTTGAATTTTTTTTTTTTTTTTTTTTTTTTTTTTTTTTTAAATGTTAAAAAGTATAACTCACAGGACAGGAGGACAGACACAGACAGACAGATAGATAGATAGATAGAATGACAGACAGACGGATAGATAGATAGACAAATAGAATGACAGACAGACGGATAGATAGATAGATAGATGGACGGACGGACAGAGGACAGACAGATAGATATATAGATAGATGAATGGATAGATAGATGCACACCGTACAGATAGATAGATAGATAGATAGATAGATAGAAAGAAAAGATGGACGGACGGACGGATAGATAAATAGAAAAGATAGATGGATGGAAGGAGGACAGACACAGATAGATAGATAGATAAGATGGATGGATGGACGGACGGACGGAGGACAGACATAGATAGATAGATAGATGGATAGATAGAAAAGATGGACGGACGGATGGATAGATATATAGAAAAGATGGATGGATGGAAGGAGGATAGATAGATAGATAGATAGACGGACGGAGGACAGACAGATAGATAGTTTTCATCTATCTATCTATCTATCTATCTGTATCTGTTTCTAATCTATCTATCTATTTCTTATCTATCTATTTCTAATCTATCTATCTATCTATTTCTTCTATCTATCTATCTATCTATCTATCTATCTGTATCTGTTTCTAATCTATCTATCTATTTCTTATCTATCTATCTATCTATCTATCTATTTCTAATCTATCTATCTATTTCTTATCTATCTATCTATCTATTTCTTATCTATCTATCTATTTCTTATCTATCTATCTCATCTGACTCTATCTATCTATCTCCACTATACGTGAACCTTCTGCAGTACTCTAAACCTATTTTATGAGGGTGAAAGGAAAGTTCTTCAAATGCACCCCCTCTTACAGTCTAATCCTGCTGTAATGAGCTTGATTGCATTACATCTAGTGTCCGCCCCCCACGGCATTCTGCCCAAACCCCCCACAGAGCATGACATCAGAGTACAAGCTAAGGCCGGAAATGCGACAGGTCCCGCCACACGCAACATGCGAGATGCAACCTTCGACACGTACGATGCACACCGTGCCGCCGGGAAACACAGGGACACAGCGGCACGGGCTTGATGGACAAACCAGACCGGCACACACACATAGACACACATGTACATTCTTTCGAGAGGAAAATGGTAACAGTCAGTCCTGTGCAGTAAAATAGAATGGTGCACCTTCATTGTTCTGGCCTCTGGACTCTGGCCTCGCTTCCTGACACCTTCCGTTTGGGCTCGCACACAGATGGCCATGGATGTACAGGAGCAAGTGCGCCCACTCTGGCTGTCCAGACCCAAATAGAGAGGCATAGACGATTGTATATAGCCAAGAAGAGGTAAAGCACTTGTTGACCTGGTGTGTGTGCGGATGGTTGATGCTATTAGTGTAATAATGCCCCTAGCCTCGGATCGGACGAGTCCCATGTTATCCCATGCAGGGAGCTATCTATATCAGGGAAACTCATGGAGACGCTTAATGCGTGTGTTTTTATGTAAGTTTGTGAGGAGTCGCGGGGGTGTCACTGTCTGACAGGATGCATGGGTCAACTGTCTACGTGTGAGTGCAGCCGGGCCTGGGCCAACAGGTCAGGGTTGGGCTGCCCACAGGAAACGGCCAAGACATTCTGGCCCAGTGCTGGGGGACTTAACCCTTGCACTGCCAGCCTGGTCGCACTCTCACTGTTGCCGGAACTGAAACTCCCGACTCCAACTCTTTCCAACTGAACTTACAGTGTATAGTAAATGCTACATTTTGTTTCTGACATATGCTGTGTCAATATAGTTCATCCAAAAATGGAAATTCTGTCATCATTTACCCACCCTCATGTTTGTTCCAAATCTGTCTTTTTTTTTCTTTTTTTTTTCTATCATTCAAAAGTTTGGGATCAGTACGATTTTTTTTTTTTTTACATGTTTTTGAAAGAAGTCTCTTTTGCTCTTATGCAAAACTGCATTTATTTAATCAGAAATACAATTTTGTGAAATATTTACATTCAGTGTTATTTCATTATCATTAATATACTCTTACAGTTCATGTTAATATTTTGAATTAGATTTTATTTTTAGATTTTCTTTTGTGTGTTTTTGACAATTTTATTATAATTATTTTAAATATGTCTGTATAGTATTCATTTTTATTTATAAGTATTAGTTCATTTAGTTTTAGCTATTTTAGTATTTAAATTTAAACTAAATGAAAATGAGCCTTGGCAACTTGCTGAAGTAAGATCATTTATATATATATATATATATATATATGGGATATATATATATATATATATATATATAAGGGCTGTCAATCGATTAAAATATTTAATCGCGATTAATCGAATGATTGTCATGAGTTAACTTGTGATTAATCGCAGCTTAATCGCACATTTTAATCAGTAATCTTTACATTATTTCCGTAACAAAACATCGAAAACTCAACCAAACAGCTGATATTTATTTATTTTATAAAATGTTTGAAAGAACAATAACAATTTTCATCATTGTGGGGTTATCCTTTGCTGAAACTTCCTCATCGTCGTGGAGAGCACAGTTCATGGTTGCATAGCAACGACAGACGCCACGGGAGCGCAAGTGCTTTGGAAAAAAGGAGAAAACGGCGCGGCTGCGCTTTCCACGCGTTTTTAGACTTGACATGTGAACAGCCTCCTTTGCTGCATTTCCATTTTCCAACTACGGGCTAGGCCACGGGTCAAACAGAAAATGTGCGCTGCGCTAATCGCGCGTTAATAAAATTAGTGCTGTTAAAATGAATTTGCATGAATTTTGACAGCCCTAATATATATATATATATATATATATATTATTGTTTATTTTAAGTAATGGTTGGTTTTAGGTTTAGGTAATGATAATAACCCTGATTACAATTTAAAGTAACTTTTCTATTTAGTATTTTAAAATGTAATGGCAAAATTCAAAGCTGAATTTTCAGCATCATTACTCCAGTCTTCAGTGTCACATGATCTTTCAGAAATCATTCTAATATGATGATTTGGTGCTCAAGAATCATTTCTTATTATTATCAATGTTAAAAACAGTGGTGCTGCTTAAAGGGACAGTTCACCCAAAAATAAACATTTTTGTTCAATGTTTATATGTGAATAAAAGCCTAAATTCAGTCTGTTCATCATATAAAGCGATCAAGTCTCTTCAGAAAATTTGGACTAAATTAATATGGATTAGTTTTAGATTTATATTAGTTTCATCTCTTTATGAACTTTTTGAAGCGACAAAGTGGTAGTTGCATGGACTGTCAATGAAGGGACAGAAATCGCTCAGATTTCTTTTAAAATTACTTAATTTGTGTTTTGAAGATGAATGAAAGTCTTATGGGTTTGGAATGGCATGAGGGGGAGTAAATGATGACAATTTTTTTAATTTTTGGATTTAATATTTCTGTGGAAACTGTGATACATTTTTTCAGGATTCTTGATAAATACAAAGTTCAAAAGTCTTTTGTAACATTATAAATGTCTTTACTGTCATTGTTTTTACTAATTTAACACATGCTGAATAAAAGTATCTTCTTTAAAAAAAAAAAAAAAAATCCTACTGACCCCAAACTTTTGAACGGTAGTATATTATGCAATATGATATTAAAGCATTCATGTATCCATAATCACAGGAACAAACACAAGTCCTCATAAGAATGTTTGGTATTTTCTTTCTAAATTTAGTCTCTTATAGTGCTCCTCCTCACCCTGGGTGTGACAGTCCAGCTTTTCATACTGGAAACAATGTGTAGCAGCACCTTCATCATGTAACGCAGCACCGCTGTCTCCCCTGCCATAATGGCCCCCTCTCCTTGTTCCTCGACCGATGGCCTCTCTAGAGATCAGTAAGGAAGGGGACTGCAGCGTTCCTCTGGCCACGAGGACACTGCGCACTGGAATACAGGGACAGGAAGTGACTCTCAGAGAGTAGGAATTCTCAGACAGCAGGGTCCATGAGGAAAGGTTGACATTTTTGGAAAGCAAATGATGTTGTGATGTGCCATCAACAGCCTGCAGGAAATGGTGGTCTTTAATGGGTCACGTTTACGTTGTTCAGCCTAATGGATTTTTATAAATAGGTCATGGATGAATCACTCACATCAAGCCTGCTAAAATGTATATTTTTAGTGTGTTTTGACTACTTAATATATAAACTCACACAGTTGCTGCACATCCATGATGTGAATCTCCCGTTTCACCACATCCCAGAGTTGTTTTGTTGGATTGAGATCTGGTGACTGTGGAGGCCATTTGTGTGTAGTGAACTCATTGTCATGTTCAAGAAACTAGTTTGAGATGATTTGAGCTTTGTGACATGGCGCATAATCATACTGGAAGTAGCCATCAGAAGATACACTGTGGTCATAAAGGGGTGGACATGGTCGGCAACAATACTCACGTAGGCTGTGGCATTTAAACTATGTTCAATTGGTATAAGGGGCCAAAGTGTACCAAGAAAATATCCCCCTCACCATTAAACCACCAGCAGCAGCCTGAACTGCTGATACAGTCAGGATGGATCCATGTTTTCATGTAGTTTAAGCCAAATTCTGACCCTACCATCTGAAATTGCAGCAGAAATCGATACTTGTCAGACCAGGCAACATTTTCCCAATCTTCTGTTGTCCAATTTTGGTGAGCCCATGTGAATTGTAGCTTCAGTGTCCTGTTCTTAGCTGACAGGAGTGGCACCCAGTGTGGCTGTAGCCCATATGCTTCAAGGTTCGACGTGTTGTTCATTCAGAGATGCTTTTCTGCAGATCTCGGTTGTAATGAGTGGTTATTTGAGTTATTGTTGCCTTTCTATCAGCTTGAGCCAGTCTGGCCATTCTCCTCTGGCATCAACAAGGCATTTTCGCAAAACTGCTGCTCACTGGATATATTCTCTTTTCTGGATCATTTTCTGTAAACCCTAGAGATGGCTGTGCTTGAAAATCACAGTAGATCATCAGTTTCTGAAATGCCACGTTCAAAGTCACTTAAAGGGTTAGTTCACCCAAAAATGAAAATTCTGTCATTAATTACTCACCCTCATGTCGTTCTACACCCATAAGAACTTCGTTCATCTTCGGAACACAAATTAAGATATTTTTCATAAAATCCGATGGCTCAGTGAGGCCTGCATTGCCAGCAATACAATTAACACTTTCAGATGCCCAGAAAGCTACTAAAGACATATTTAAAACAGTTCATGTGACTACAGTGGTTCAACCTTATTTGTTATAAAGCAACGAGAATACTTTTTATGGGCCAAAAAAACAAAATAACGACTTTATGACAATATCTAGTGATGGGCGATTTCAAAACACTGCTTCATGAAGCTTTACGAATCTTTTGTTTCGAATCAGGGATTCGGAGCGCCAAAGTCACTTGATTTCAGTAAACGAGGCTTTGTTACGTGACAAGTGTTTCGAAATTTCAATGGTTCACCACTGGGGGGCATGACTTTGGCAGTTTGATTCACACTCTGAACCACTGAATCGAAACAAAAGATTCGTAAAGCTTCGAAGCTTCATGAAGCAGTGTTTTGAAATCGCCCAACACTAGATATTGTTAATAGAGTAAATAGAGAATAAAGTCGTTATTTTGTTTTTTTTGCCACACAAAAAGTATTCTCGTCGCTTCATAACATTAAGGTTGAACCACTGTAGTCACGTGAACTGTTTTAAATGTGTCTTTAGTACCTTTCTGGGCATTGAAAGTGTTAATTGTCTTGCTGGCAATGAAGGCCTCACTGAGCCATCGGATTTTATGAAAAATATCTTAATCTGTATTTTACAGGTGTGGAACGACATGAGGGCGAGTAATTAATGACAGAATTTAAATTTTTGGGTGAAATAACCCTTTAAATCACCTTTCTTCCTCATTCTGATGTTCAATTTGAACCACAATTTGTCTAAAATGCATTGAGATACTGCCTTGTGATTGGCTGATTAGATATTTGCGTTAACAAGCACAGCTGAATGGGCATACCTAATAAAGTGGCCGGTGAGTGAATATATATTTATGTGTGTGTATATATATATATATATATATATATTTATATTTTTTTATTTAAAAATGTATATATGTATAATAAATATTACATATAAGTTTGATTTTTATAAATAGATCATGGATGAGTCACTCATATCAAGCCCCCTCAGTATTTCAGGACAGACGTCTGTTTACTTCCTGGTGCCAAACAGAGGGCATCGCTGCTCAAGAGCCCCCTAGATAGCGGGCTAAACTTAAGCAGGGCCCATCCTGTTTTGGGATTCTGCTGTAACCTTGAGCGTTTTGACTTTCCTGCATCTCGCTCGAAAACAGTCAGCTGTTATCATTCCAGCGTTGTGTTTGTACCCCACACTAAGATGTTAGCCGGTCGCTCTGATACTTTACGCCGCATCTGTTTGCTTCTGAGGGAGACGTTCTTGACTGTTATAATTTGTGCATTCATGTCCATTTCACCGATGGCTACGTTCCAACTCTCAGCTTAGACAGTGAGGGCTTTCTTGGTTTCACATCCCTCTTCAGCCAAACACAAACACACACGTCCGGCCAGCCTGACCCACGCTATCTCTCCGCCTGCGAGTGCCAGACGCACACACATACACACACGCCCTGGACCCTCCTGCTCTTCCCACGTTCCTCCTCTCCCTCTCTCCTCTGTTCTTCTCTCTCTTCTCTGCTTGCATTTCCTTCTCTCCTTTCCTCTGCCTCAGCACCCTTGTACATCTCATTGTCTCTGGTCTCTTCATCTTTCTCCACTTCCTGTGTCTTGCACCCCGTGCCCTCTCACGCCCCCTCTTTCAACCTCCCCCTCTTTCTCTCTACATCTCTCTCTCTTCGCGACGTGACTTTTAGCACAGACATTGGGGCTGTTGCCAGTAATCTGGGGCAGAGAGGCGAGAGATGAGCGCGCACACACACACACACACACACACACACACAGAGACACATGAAGATGTAATAGGGCACATTCTAATGGACTGTCTCTTAAACACTGGTTAGGTATTTCACATTAACTAACAAGAGCGATTCACCGTCTTAAAGAAATATTCTAGATTAGACTCCATCAACAGAGTCTGGGGCCCACTGTTGATTACTACTGAAAATGATGGTAACCAAAACACTCTGTGAAAACAAGTGTTATGGTTATACATTTGAAACAACCATGGCCGTTGTAAGTATTACTGTAGACATGTTTTACAAACTGAGGGATGAGTCAACTTTATTTTCTGTAGTAATTGACAACAGGCCACTAATTTACCCAAAATATTCCTTTATATTCGTATTCAATATATTTTAAAAAAATATTATGTATAATGTAATGTTTATACCGTAATCATTTATTTAATGTAGACTTTTTTAATGTGTATAGATTGTATATAATACAAATGTATATACAGAATATATAGTTTGCATATATATAAAACATACAGCGAATGGGTTAAATGTTTGCCCAACCTGCTGGGTAGTTTTATTTAACTCAACTATTGTTTAAAAATTACTGTATTGCTTGCTTAAAATGAATCCAAAGTATGTTGGAAATTAATATGTTTAATAAATGAGCATGTTTAATGAATAATTAAACAATAAACATTTATTAAATTGCTTATTAATAAATGTTAATCTTTTGATTATTATTGTTGTCTCTAGTAATTATGTGTCTGATTTTTAATTTCCAACCTATTTTGGGTTCATTTTAAGCCAGTCATACAGTAATTTTTAAACAATAGTTGGATTAAATAAAACTGCCCAGCATGTTGAGCAAACATTTAAAGGAACATTTCACCCAAAACTGAAAATTATCCCATGATTTACTCACACTCAAGTCATCCTAGGTGTATATGACTATCTTCTTTCAGACGAACACAATCCGAGATATATGTAAAAATATCCTGGCTTTACCAAGGGGACGTTTATTTTGAAGCCCAAAATAAATGTATACATCCATCAAAATATATTCTATACGGCTCCAGGTGGTTAATAAAGGCCTTCTGAAGCAAAGTGACGGGTATTTGTAAGAAAAATATATATTTTTAAATATATCTCCAATTGTGTTCATCTGAAAGAAGATAGTCATTAACACCTAGGATGGCTTGAGGGTGAGTAAATCATGGGATAATTTTCATTTTTGGGTTAAACCACTGAGTTAAAACAACATAATCACTGGGTTTGTCCATATTCAACCCAACTTGTGTTGTATTTAACCCAACATTTTTTAGAGTGTATAAACAATTCTCTGTTTTAGCCGTTCCTATTTTCTCTGGGAATCAAATGACCTTGCCGTTATAAGTGCCATGTTTCCCTTTTTCTTTGAGCTACAGGAACACTTCAGTTCATTCATTAAACCTCACCATGTTGTTACAATGTCCTTTCCATTTTAAAGACATTTTAATAATGCAATAGCATTCCACACTCCAAATCACATTTCTCACTTTGCTTGTCACCTTCCTCTGTCTTCTTATCTCTGCCTCATACTATCATGCTTTCTATCTCTCAGCCATACTCTGACACATAGACACTTAATGTCAATGAGCCATACGCTCAGGGACATTAAGTCATGTCATTTAACAGGCTTCTGAAGCGCTGAATCTAGAATTACTTTGTTGTGTTGTTTTTCCTGAGTTGCATGGATCAAAAGACAGACATGTGATCTTGGGAACAGAGAAGTGAGAGAGAACATTTGTGAGAATGAAAGAGAAAGAAAGGATCAAGCCATAGCTGGCAAAGTCATTCACACAGCCCGTGGAGGGCAGAAGAATGCATGCGATTACAGCGTCTCTTATTGGGTTCAACAGATATGATAGATTTCCTTTTAAAAGTCATTTTAATTAAACAATAAATAAAGATAAATATATTTTTACATGGCAGAAAATTACATACAGTAAATCAGACCAATTCTCAGGTCGTCATATTAGATACTTTCTACCTAGCCCTTTATAGCCTAAGTATTATCCTATTAATGCAAATATGATATAAACATATAAAGTATGTCTACAAGAATATACAAATGTGTGGAGAAGTTGTGTATACCTGAATGTCTGTGTGAAGAATACATACGGAAAGATTTTTTTTTTTTTTTTTGTATGTATATGTGTGTGTATATATGTCAAACCAAAATGTATTCAGACACCTTGGAACATTTAATTCATTAATACAGTTTATTCACTATAGTTTAAAAAATGGTAATAAAATATGACAAGATCTCAGAGTTAAACTGTGTCAGAAAAAAAATAATCTTAATTATGTCACTTAAGCAAAACATGGTCAGGTCAAAGTGTCTCAATAATTTTTGGTCCCAAATTTGTATCAATTTTACTGGTAGTCCACTGTATGAAGAATTTTGGGTATAATATGTCACAGTTTACTTTATTTTGCTATCCTCACTTACATAAATGAACTATAGTGTCCTGTACCCACTAGTAAAATATATCAAAATATCAAAAATGTCTGAATAATTTTTGGTTTGACTGTAGTTGGTTTGGTTTGTCTGTTTTCATTAGGTTTGAGTTAAATGTGTTATTGTTATTATTTCATGAAAACAACAAAATACTCAAAAAGACAGTGTTTAATGCACATATTCCAGACCCATGACCCATGGTGCTCATGCAGAAAACACGTGTTTAATTTTGGCCTCAGTTGTGTTCCATTCCCCCTTCTTTCTCACTATATAATTTCTATTCCTTTCTTTACTGTCCTTATCAACAAAAAAAAGTGCCACAATAAAGACTATTTCAGTCATCCTCTGTGTTATATTCTGAGAATGAACCCACAGTAGAACTTGGTCATCTGCTCTCAGACTGTTTATACCATTCACCCAAACACAGGGCAGTTAGTATTACTAATGGGAGTGCTAATCTCCATTTCCACCACACATACTCCCCATCTCTCCTCCACTCCCTGTCCTCCTTTTTGATACATGTTCACAGAGACATGTTCTTGAAATATTTGATCATTTTACCAATAGTTGTACTGACAGTACACCACATCATCCTGAATACAAATGGCCTGAAGTCAACCTGTCCCAGAATTACTAATATAATAGAAATTTACAGCACAAATATGCTGTTATCTAACATTACACTCCGCCATGAGATTTCAGCGCCGCACCCGTCTTTGTCAGATCTTAGTGAGATAACATAAATCTTACAGTCTCACAAATGAAGTTCAGTATGATCATACAAGTGTGATTCTTCAACTTTCAGGTCCCCAATGATGCTTAAAAAATAAGTTATCATAGATTTAAACTTTTTATTAGACTTTTTTATAATTTTTTCGGTTGCACTTTATTTTACAGTTTATGCACTTACATGTACTTACTGTGTACTTACAAATACTGGGTAATACACAGTGGGTTATGGTTAGGTTTAGGGGTAGGATCAGGGTTAGTACATAGTTATTACCCAGTTATTGCAATTACTATAATAAGTACATGGTATGTACATGGGGAACAGGACTGTAAAATCAAGTGCTACCATTTTTTTCTTCACAAGTGTTGGAATGTTGCACTTTTTCCTAAGAACTTTATGTGTATATATATATATATATATATATATATATATTCAAACCAAAATGTATTCAGACACCTTGAACATTTCATTCATTAATACAGTTTATTCACTATAGTTTTTAAAAAATGGTAAAAAAAAAAAATATATATATATATATATGACAAGATCTCAGAGTTAAACTGTGTCAGAAAAAAAAAATCTTAATTATGTCAGATAACACTTAAGCAAAACATGGTCAGATCAAAGTGTCTCAATAATTTTTGGTCCCCAATTTGTATCAATTTTACTAGTAGTCCACTGTATGAAGAATTTTTGAGTATAATATGTCACAGTTTATTTTGCTATCCTCACTTACATAAGTGAACTATAGTGTGCTGCACCCACTAGTAAAAATATATCAGAAATATCAAAAATGTCTGAATAATTTTTGGTTTGACTGTATATATATATATATATATATATATAATTGTTATTTTTTATCTTATTGTATTATTAATATTATCTTTTAACTGTCAGTACACTGTAAAAAAAATAAATAAATAAAGTTGAGAAAACTTAAAAGTTTAAGGCAACCAGCTTCATTTTCTCAACTTTTGATTTTAGTCAAAAAACAATTACTTTTGGTTTATTTTTATATGTTCAAAGTTAATTGCCTGCTAGTTAACTTGTTGGGTTAGTAAGTACATTTTTACCAAAAAAAAAAAAAAAAGAGAAGAAGAAGATGATGAAGATGAGCACATCATCACACATTGTACCAAAATTTATTTGAAAGTTTATCAAGGTCATCTCCTAGACATGAAACTTAAAAACAAACTTCCTTCTTTTAAAAGGGCTCTGTAAAAAAAAAAAAAAAAGTCCACGTTCTACCTTATTCTGTGCCCTTGTAACGTGGTGAACGGATGTTTGTTAAAAGTGTGTGACTATGTTGCCTAAAGATGTAACACCCAAGTTGAGAGTTTTCGCACATTTCTTTATAGATACACCAACACCCTTCCAGCACAGATACAGGCAGAGAAAGTGATAGTGGAGCTGATAGTGTCTATACGCTCTGAGATCACTGAGCCGCTCAGGAACCTGTTTGGACCCAAACTCACCTGATCTAACAGTAAATCTTACTTCAGCCCAGTATACTTATATATTGTTTATATTGCTTATATATTCTTTATGGTTAAGATGTAAATGATCGTATATTCTGAAACATGCTCACACATTGTGTTCAGTAGTACATTGGTAGTCTCACTCCCTCAGGCATGAGCAGTATAAAAAGGTGTGTGTGTGTGTGTGTGTGTGTGTGTGTGCTCTGTACTCCGAAGCAGGGGCTCCCCTGTGTTTACTGGCCTCAGGCCCTGTAGTACACCACAGTCTGGACTTGTACAATCTACAGCTTAGACCTCAAGCGCTTCATCATAATTCCCTTTTTCACCATCTCAGTGCTACAGCATTACTTATTCACTATTCTCTCTCTTATACAGTCTCTTTATAAAACTTTGATTCTGTGTAAAAACAAATGCAGGTAAACTTGTTTGCATAAAGGTGTTTTCATAAGTGCTTGTATAAGTGTTCAAAAACGGCGATCTCTCTCACTTGTTTTGACACAACTCCTCTGGTAATGTCACAGGATGGGTGGTTCTGTTTGGGTAGGTACCCACAGATGTGTGTCAATCATAAGACAGGAAGTGGCACTGAAAGTTTACACCCTCACAAGTTCACACACACACACACCCTTTTATAAAAAGCATATTGCACAAATATTGCTGTGTGTGGCACATGTATTTAGCCCACTGTGGAGCTGCAAACCTGTTATGTTTGTTTAGATCCTAGACTTTTTAAGGTTTAGCCTATTTAATTAATTAGGCTACGTTTTATATCAACATCAAGATTTCATGTATAGCCTAAGTGTTTGAGTCTATATTTATATAAGTCTATAAGTTATCAACATTGTATAATCACCTTTTTACATTCTTTGGTTTAAAATAGTCCACATTTTTTAAGTTATATTCAATGTATAACTATAAATATTCAATGTAGTCTCTCAATTTACATAAGGTCATAAAACTTGCAAGCATACTGCCTTTTTTTGTACACACCTACTAAAGATGCTAGACATTACTTTACAAAGTCAACGGCTTTAACGTAGTCAACAACATAATGGGCCGTTAATACTGAATTAGTTTTTGCATGCTTTTCTGTTGTTTTATACATGAACACACGCTAGACGGAAGTAAATCGTCTCTAGACTTTATTTTACGAGGTGGCTAATTCGTACGAATTTGTACAACCTCACCCATACCAATTCGTACATTTTGTGCTAAATCGTATATATTTTACGAGTTGCCAAATTCGTTTGAATTCGTACGAATGACCTACCCCTAATCCCACCCCTAAACCTACCTGTCATGCGACATTCACATCCGATTGTCACATTTCACCACCTAGTGGCTTTGAAATAGAGTACCTCAGGGATGACGTGTTTTTGTAGGCAAAACCCGGTTAGCATTTTAGGACTTCCGGTTCCATCGGCCTAAAGTCAATGGGTTTTTTGAATGGGTTTTTGCTAAATTGCCTGAAATAAGGTCTGTGGTTAACAAAGCCTCTAAATATTTTCACGTTTTATCTATGACATAAAACACACGCTTGTTATAACCCGCTTGTGATTTTTTAAACCTTTATTGTGTCTTAAAAACGGCGGTTGCTAACAAATTGCTAAAAGGGACTACTTCCTTTGGCGGGGACTTTAGACGTCATCATGACAAACAGGACATTTGGACAGTATTTCTCATGGAAAAAGTGGATAATCATTCATACACAGTGCAGATCATAATCAGCGAGCATGTTTTTAAATAAAGTTGTTTTTTAAATAAAGTTTGAGACAGCTTGACATTGATCCGCGACCATGGTGTGCTGTAGTCCATTTATAGCCTACTGTTAGCTTTTTATATCTGACGACTTTATTTAGTCTTCAAAATGTATAAATGTTGTGTTAACTTGTAAAGATTATCTTGATAGACAAAACGTGTAATTGTTATAACCCTTTGTTGAACACAGAGCTTATTTTTTGCGATTTTCCAAAAGTCTATGGGGAAAATGCATAGGCTTTTGATTGAGGGAGCGTCATAATCAACGTAAAAATTGATTTAATAATTATAAAATATTTTTTTTCTGACATAATTATTAATAACCGCCATTTGACAGAAATAGCATTTACAGAATAACGTTAGTGTTCAAATATTGGTCATTCTAACTTCGGGCTCATAGTTTTGATTTACATCATATCCGGTCGGCCGGTCGCACACGGTCCAGCCGCAGAAGTTCAAATATTTAAACGCATCCGAAGCTCATATCGGATCCGAAATTTCCGCATTCGCATATGATCGGAACTCCACTCAGCCCCCGTACTACTCTCCATTGGAAATGAATGACTTCCGGTCCAACGGCTGTCGTTTGTCGTGTGCAGTGGAAAGCACTCGGCCACCTCGTAAAATACATACAAATTGGTCGTGAGATAGCGTTGTTGTTTTTTTTGTTGTTTTTTTCATTATTCCACTACCCTGCGTCTCGCGTTTTTAAACGCAAAAGCGTATTATGTGGGGGGGAAAAAGTTATGGCTTAATAATCGGTGTTGTTGTTAAATGAAATTGAAGTCAAATGAAATATAAAAAACGCACACATTTACAAATGAATAAAAGTCAATACACCTAAACTTAAATACATGTCATTTTCTCTATTAATTTTGTTAGTTTCATTAGATTTACCTACTTTTAAAGAGTGCAACAGTCAGGTTCTGGAAGTAAAAACATTCTTGCAACCACAGTGCAATCTTTTCATTAACACACTCACTTCCCCTCATTTCAGTTACTCATTTTTTTGTTATTATTATTATTACCTCTCATTCTCTTTCTCGATCCCTCTGTCTTCCTCATGGCATAGGCTGCTGATGTATGAAAGCTTGGCTAAGAGAGAGTCTGCGGTAGAAAGCGCTGCTAATACATGAAAATCAGAGAGTGTGACTTTTTTTTCCTTCCAAATGAAAACATGGAGAGCTGAATTTCCCACCTCATTGGGAGGAAAAGCACAGTGAGAAAAGCAGGATTGGGCAAAGTGCAGAGAGGGAATTTTTGAAGCTGAAAATGATGCTGTCTACTTATCAAGATTTTTCTTGTTTTTCATTTGTATATTAATGTGTATTGTATAAGTGTTGGCATTTTGCTGCATGGGTGGACCAGTGAGAGTGAAGTTAAACCTTTAATGTTTCACTTGTTCCACTTTTTTCCATTTTGATTCAGAGCAAGTAAGGGCAGAACGCATGTATAATGCAGAACAAGAAACACTTTACGTCTACTTTAAAAATCAGGCAATGCAGGGTCAAATTGGGTAGTTTTAGTTTTTTTCCCCCACATTTGACTTTCTAAAACATATTGAAAAGACAACTTTCAGTGCAGTTTTTATTCATTATAGCATTGACTTCATTTGTCAAGCTCAACGCTCTTACCCAATTTATTGTAAGAAAAGAAATCATCATCAAACAAATGTTTTCTTTATGGTAAATAAAAGGTTATCAGTAGCTATAAACCAAACTGGCCTTGGTTTTTTATGTTATTGAATTATATTGATAAACTTTATTTAGTCTCAATGTTTATTTAATGTATCATGGTTGCAATAAAAAAAGAAGAAAATATTATATAAAATAAAATTCTAACATCATGTAAAATATAAGAGACCAAGTAATATTTAGTACGAGCTCCTTAGGCTGACGATCGACGTTTTCTGAAGGAGAGTTTCAGAGCGTGTTTGTGGAAAGTGCGATGTACACACCCTGTCTCTGTCTGCCAGCATCTTTCAGCTGTTTTGTGAAGCATGCTGTGTTGGCAGAGTTTATTCAGCCCAGGTTCTTGCTGTGTGAGATGTGATTCCATCAACACAATACGCCCCTGTGCCCTTTACCCTCATCCGCCACACAAGTCCCTGGACATTTCCTCCAATGGACTAAGAGAACATAAAGACTACAGATGTGTGTTTTGAATTGAAAGTATGATGTTTGTTTTCTTCCAAAATAAAAAGCTTTGGATGAAACAGTTGTTTACATGCATTATTAATATAGAGCTCATCTATGATTTTCTTTTTTTACAGGCATGTGAATATGCTGTTTGTTTACAGTGTGTTGATGCACTGCTAAGTTCAGACTTTGTATGTTGATGTTGCCAAAACTCTGTGCCCTATGACATTATCTGACATGGGCATGGGGCACGGGGCACCACTCGTTACACGACACCAGATACTTCAGACCTCTGGCATTTGAGCTGCGATGACACCCAGCGGCAGGAGCATTATGCCAAAGAATCCAGCCTGCATGGGCATTCGGATCTGCGGAGTGGCACTATCAGCATTTTATGAGCGCCACACGCTCTCGCTTACTGCTTATTAAAAATCAGCAAAGAATGAGGGGAAACAGAATGTAATCCCCAGCAAGATCCTCTAATCCAATATCCGAAATCTTTGTGGGGACATTTTTTGGTCTCCATAAAGAAAACAGTTTATAAATCATACTAAGTGATGTTTTTTGAAAATGTAAATATTAAAAATGTTTTTTTTTTTTTTTTTTAAATAAGATGATAGATAGATAGATAGATAGATAGATTGCTGTGTTGTCTAAAATCAGAAACACATCTGTGTTTAATGTAAATTAAAGTGTCAACATTTTGCCAGTTACATAAATGATATCAGTCTGTTTCAAAGGTGACGAGGTCTTGTAAATATGCAGATTGAATTCATCAGTGTACAGAGTAAAACTCAGGGCTCATTGTAATTTGCCTTAACACGTCGAAGCCCTTAAAGTTCAGGGTCTTGGCTGCAGACTTGTAACAGATGGAGTCCCAGTTCGCAGTTCTGAAGAGTTCCATTTATTTCGTTTAAACTCCTGGAACCTCTCCTCCTGTCTGCCCCTACTTGTTTTTATAAACTTTTTGTGACTTCATTACAGATCTCAAAATTGGACTCTGTTATTTTTTTCCCCCCGCATCTCAATAAGCCACACGTGGCAGAGTCCTGGATGTGATTATGTTGCTGATATTTCCAGGAAATATTTTCTCCAGCGCTGTCGAAATGTTAATCGAGAGTTGATCAAGTGTTTGTCTGTGCGATTAAGAGGTTGTTGGTTTCAAGGTGTTTTCAGATGTGCTCTGGGAGGTTTTCTGCATGAACTCCAGCTGACAGAGTAATTGATTTGAAGAATGTGGTCTTTTGTAAGTTATGAGATTCATTCAGAATTTCTCCTGTCTGTCTTCTGAACTAAACTCAGCTGGTTAGCTGCACTCAAGTCCAGATGGGAGTATCTGACCCACCTTCACTCTCAGCTCAAATCATTCACTGACCAATACAAGCACAACCATTAACAGAACTGTAGTTTTGTTAATAATATATATTTTTTTAAATAAAACTGTATATCAGTCTATATCAGTGGTGTGTAGTGATGTTCTGAAATTAGGCAAAGTTTTATAAATCACATGTAAATTTGTTACAGTTAATGTCAATTTTTCCTGGTTAAATAAATGTTACGTAAGGCTGGCCCACACTAAAAGATTTTTAAAATCAGATTTTCAAAATGTGAGGGACCACAAAAATATTTTTAAAGTTGTTCCTATAGTGTGTGGAGTTCCGCGATGTGTTCAAAATTGCCCCCTATACCCTTAAATAGAGAACAACTTGAGGGAACATCTATTTGTAGTCATGTTCGAAACCATGGTGGACGTTATTGAGTGCACTTATTCAATTCACCACAATAACAAGTGTGCAACTAGAGCCATCCTTAGGGCAGTGCAACTGGTGCGGCCCCCTGTTAAAACTCAATGGGTTCAGGGGAGGCAAGAAAGACGCAGACTCCCGCTGAAACTTTACCTGCTAGTGTCACTGTTGGACAGTGTTACTTTAGAAAAACGAGTGATTTATATACCTTTTAATGTCATATTTTGTAATATTTGCATTGTTTTATTTTTGTACTATGGATTATTTTCTCATCCAATTTTTTGAGGAGGCAAAAAATTCTTGCCTCCTCGGAGGAAACGCCCCTGAGATGCTGCACAATTTATCGCGATTAAATCGCACGCGATTTGGCAAAGGCTGCGATTATTTTATGCGCAGCTTGTCAGAGCTGTATGGCTCTGTGGTAAATGCTTCTGAAAGCCAGAGGGCGCTCTTGCGCAGAAACTCCAAATATGCTGCAGAAGTAGATAACGTGCGTCATTCCAGGAAATCCCTATGGGCATCATACAATCAAAGCCACTGTAAGGCAAGCACATAGACATTATAATAAACACTAGACGCCCTATTGGCCTCTTTGGACTGTTGCTGCGATACGTCAACGAGTCCGCCATATTGTGCGCTGTTAACAAATGCAAGTAAACGGGCGAGCTGCGTTTTTTCTGGATAAAAACAAAAATAACGTTTACATTTATCAACCGATTTCAGTGGTTTATAATGTATGTGGTGTACAAAAAGTTCTAGTTACTTAAAATCTCTATAGTTAGACATATAAAATATTTATTTTAATAAGAAATAGTCAAAGCTCAGGCTTGTCATGTATTTGGCTACTTTATTCTTGCATAAGAATTGTGAAAACGCCCATACTGAGATATAATTAAATTTTCACATTTAATGAAATAAAGTTTTCTTATTGTGGAAAAGGCATTTTCTGTCTTAAACCCAATTTAAGCTTTTCTTGAGCTTAGAATTGACCACCATTGATAAAATGGAGAAAAAAAAATCAATCAAATACAAATCACACAGGCTGCTTTCTGTATTTTTGTAGCACTAAGAAAATAAAGATGCATATTTAAACTTAAGGAAATTTAGTTTATAAAATAAGATATAATATAACCTAAAACTGTATTAGAAATCATGTAAACTCATGTCTTAACTTTCACAGCTAACTAGCGACGTCGCTAGCTATTTTAGTCTGACTGACTCCGGTGGCCAACTACTATCAATATAATTATATAATGACCAAATACAACCCGAAACAAATGTTCAGTCTTACCTGTGAAAGGTCATTCCCCGGGACCTGTTTTCAATTGTGCAGCGATTTGTAGCTACAGCCCCAAGCAGCACACGAAGCAGGCATCTTTCTCAATTCCAGTTATGAGCGTTATGGGAACGTTGCCCTGTACAATATGGCGGCGCCGTTGACGTACGGTCCAGCGGCTAATAGGGCGTCTAGTGTTTATTATAATGTCTATGGGCAAGCCTGAAACGTTTAGCCAAAAAAGCGTAACGGCTAATGCTAATGCCCCGCCCCCGGCGGTACGCAGAGAAAGAGACCAGAGGCCGTTTTTTGAATGGATGTTAATGGATGAAAGGCTTCACTATGCTGATTAAACAGCTTTTGTGGGGAAATAGCTAATCATCTAATTAATAGACAGCCTGTTTGCTAATCTTCAGCATGTTTTACACTAAACAATACTTTCTTTGGGAACTGTAGATTTTAGCTTGATAAAAATGTATTTTTTCAAGAGAAGGCAGACTAGAGAATGTTGCGACTGATGTCATTGCCATTACACGATAGGCTGAGAGGTGCCGCACGTGATTAAGTTAGCCGTTACGCTTTCTCCAGTGGTAAGAGATACAGACCCTCTTATCTCCCTAAAATAATACGATCTCTGATACTATTGCTGTAGCTGAATAAACAGAAGATTGAAATGCTTTGATTGCTTAAACATGACTAATAAACATACAACTGCCTTATTCGGTCTAAGAAGCCAAATCATCTCACAGAAGGATGCTCAACTGTCGTTATGATGTGAGTTTGGAGTGAAAACATGTTATTAAATGTTGTCTTTTGTTAGACAAGATGTTTCTCATGTCTGGAAAGATGTTTGACGCGTGTTGCTTTTTCAAATGTACATTATAAGTGACTCAAACTCGCAATGCTTTCAGATGGAGCCATACTTCATTGACAAGCTGCGCATAAAAAAATAATCGCACTAAGAATCGCGTTTAAGTTCAATGTTATTTTTCGTATCATGCGATAAATCGGGCAGCCCGAGATAGATAGATAGATAGATAGATAGATAGATAGATAGATAGATAGATAGATAGATAGATTAAAAAAAAGAACAATCTATGAACTTTCAGTGAAAGTTATTTTATTGCCAAGTTGACTCAGATAATAAATGGAAAAAATGACATTTTCACAATGGCTTTTAAAACAATTAAAAGCCTAATCAAAGTCATTCATTACGATTTTGAAACTAAAGAACACAATTTTAATACCCCACAAATGAATTTTATACAAAAATCTTATAAAACATTTGACATGCAATAAATACATTCATTTCAGTAAAAGCATTTTGTTGAAAAAGAAAAGGAAAAAAGAAAACTATCGACAACGCAATTAAAAAAATACTGCTCAAATGTATTTTTATTGCCTTTTTTTGGTCACGTAAATCTTGCAAGAAAGCACTTGAAAGTGGCATATTAAATTGTGTTATATTTGAAACAAGTTCAGAACAAGAAGTAATGGTGATCAGTGATATCAAAACAGACATGCTGGTGTATTACTTGGCTGGAGAGTAATGGGAACATTCACAGTGAGCTGGGTGGTTGAGTTGAGTTTGTGCCTTTTCCTCTTTTTCACTGTTCACACTGTTTTTTGTACTTCTAAATGCCTACAATTGTTTTAGGTCTTTGGTTGGTGTCTGGTTAATGTTCTAGCCCTTTTTTTTCTTCTTCTTCTTTTTTTTGTCCCTTTATCACAACCTCACCCCACTCTTTTAGTCCTCATCACACTACATGCAAGCCTCTGTATGTGTGTGTAAACCTAGAGAAGATCTGGTGGTCTCTTTCTTTCTCTGTCTCGTCAGTAACACTGGCTGTGTTTTAGTAATGGCTTTTTAAACTCAAAGAGACACTCCAAAAGGAGCAGGGCAGCCTAATTAAATCTGACCTAATCTGGAACAGAGAGCAGTGACAGGGCTGTCTGCCATCCAGCTGCAAGTGTGTGTGGTCATGCATGATTACAGCGGCACAGTCCTATCAGGCAGTCGTTTTGCTGACGCTTTCTGTTGTTTACATGTTTGGTTAGGCTGTACAGAATTTTTAAGCACGTCTACTCGAGGATGATAAATACAAACAGAGCTCAGGACTGTGTGGCCTGGACTTTCACTGATTCTGGTCTCCGCTTCCAGAGTTTTAGCTGTGCCTGTGTTCCAATCTAAACATGCAGAAGGAGACACTGGTAGCTGCGCTACCTCGCTGCCAGCACAAAGACAGCCTGTTCCTGTCATACTGAGATGAGGTGATAATTTTAGGGCCTGGCAAAAGTATCCTGATAGTCATGGCATAAGCTTTGCAATTGAAATGTGAGCCGGCGTTACTGTTATGCCTCAGTGCCACTCTGAGAAAACAACTAAAACGTAACTTGACACTCTCAAAAATGTTTCTCTGCTTGCTGTTTAGTGACCCATTCATTACAAGGTCAAGAACACAAGACAGATTTGTTTTGTAAAATCAGTCCCAAAGGACTGACAGAAAACGACACACAATGAACGCTACTCTTGCCTTATGCCTGAAAAATGCCTGTAAGAACCAAAATTGGTTCTTTTAGTATATGGGTCAATGACAAATAATGATGATAATGAGATAATGAAAACAAAAAATATGTTACAAATTTAAAGTGGTGTATCAAGCAAAAAGTAATCAAAAATTCACCTTAAACTTTGAATACATTAGTGTGTACACATCTCTGAAGAGATATTAAAGGGTTAATTCACCCAAAAATGAAAATGCTGTCATTAATTACTCACCCTCATGTCGTTCTACACTCGTAAGACCTTCGTTCATCTTCTAAACACAAATTAAGATATTTTTGATAAAATCTGATGGCTCAGTGAGGCCTCCATTGACAGCAAGATAATTAACACTTTCAATGCCCAGAAAGCTATTAAAGACATATTCAAAACAGTTCATGTGACTACAGTGGTTCAATCTTAATGTTATGAAGCAACGAGAATACTTTTTGTGCGCCGAAAAACAAAATAGCGACTTTTTTCATCAATATCTAGTGACGGGCGATTTCAAAACACTGCTTCATGAAGCTTCGAAGCTTTACGAATCTTTTGTTTCGAATCAACGAATCAGCATGTATTAACTGCCGAAGTCACGTTTTTCAGTAAACGAGGCTTTGTTACGTCATAAACATTTCGAAATTTCAATGGTTCACGTGATTTTGGTAGTTTGATACATGATCCGAACCACTGATTCGAAACAAAAGATTCGTAAAGCTTCGAAGCTTCATGAAGCAGTGTTTTGAAATTGCCCATCACTAGATATTGTTGAATAAAGTCGTTATTTTGGGGGGTTTTTTGGCGCACAAAAAGTATTCTTGTCGCTTCATAACATTAAAATTGAACCACTATAGTCACATGAACTGTTTTAAATATGTCTTTACTAGCTTTCTGGTCTTACAGGTGTAGAACGACATGAGGGTGAGTAATTAATAACAGAAATTTCATTTTTGGGCGAACTAAGCCTTTAAGAATTAAAAAAATGTATTTAAAAATAGATTTTGCTTCACTATGGGTTTAAGAAAGCAACTTTTAAAGGCACTATACAAATAGTTATTATTTTAATTAACAAAACATCAAATATATAACTTATATAACAAAAAAAAAGTAACTCAAAATTATTCGAACAGCATTCAAGTCATTGTCTGTATTTTGTCTGTCATTGTTTTTTAATGTACTCTTCAGTAACATAAGAGATTCCAAACCCAAAAGCAAGCATCACGTCATTGACCCATATGATATATGGTTCTATAGTGAAACATTAATGTAATTGAAGAACCTTTCTTTTTTAAAAACATGCCATTTTGAGATTTCCACAGATTCAGTGGGAGGCAAGAACATCTGTGTGACCAAGCCAAAATTGTGCAACCTTAAGCATATTGGTCTTACTGGCAAGTCCGGTATTAGTATGTTCATTTCCCTTTTAAATGTTCAAGTTTCCTTAATCACAAAGTTCCTCTTTAATCTGCATCTCTGGGATATATTTATAGTTATTTAGTCAGAAACAATAGCCCCTGTATGCTGTTTACATAGTTTATGTTGCCTAGTGGAGGATATTAACACATGGGAACTCGATCGGGGCTTGAAGAGAAAGTAGTTATTCACATAAACATTTAGACAACGGTCTTCTTCAGCATGAAAAACAGCTGGGCGCCTCTTCATCAGAGGTGTGGGCAAGAGCTGAGCATCTTGGGTCAGGCTATAGGAGAGGGAGAACAGCAGCTCGAGGTGATTTTGGGAGAGCATGTGCAGAGAATGAAGGGAGGAGATTGAGTGGGAGGAAGAAGAAGGAGTGGCACGAACGAGAAGACGAGTGACCGAAGTCATGATCAAGCCACAAAAATGATGATGTGAAACAGATGAATGTGTCAAAGCCCCCTTACTCCCTATTCAACTGTTTTCTTTGCTCAAGAGACAATGAGACAGATGGACAGGTGCATTGTGGGCCATGCCACTGACACCAAGACATCCCACAGTCATGGAAGATTCCACATGATCTAACATGACTCACTGCAGACTGCTGAAGATGAGTCAAGATAAACAATTTATGTTAAATGTCTAGATAATATGTCTAGATTTAAAAAAAAAAAAAAAAAAAAAATGCCAAATGTACAGAAACAAGACTGGCAGCTGTATGAAGGAAGTGAGCAAGGCTAGTTTATTGATAAGAATTTCTAAGAATCTCAATGCTTTGAACCTGTCAAGATTATCTCTCCGAGAGGATATGCACAAAACTAACAATTATACCACCAACGTCCTTCCTGAACTACTCGTGATAAACCCACAATAGAAACTTTTCTGTTTCTGACTAATAAAAGCTTTAGATGTTGCTATTTAAACATTCTAAGTGTATATTGGTTCCTTCTATACTTTATGGCCAGCTTTGGTTTTCAGTTCTGACTGAGTGGGGTTTCCTGAAACGGAGAGGAATATTTCCTTTGGACACATTTATTAAGCATGGTCAGACTCAGTATATTGTTCCACATTTTTTACTCCATATCTCAAGTTTTGTTTCTCTTCGCAGGGCCCGTGATGAAGACAAGCAGGGTGACCAGAGGGTTAATGACTCAAGAGATGCCAAAAACCGCCTTCAATTTTTAAGAAATGAAGAGAAGATTATCAAATAATTATTCTAGGTTCAATACAAGTTAAGCTCAATCAACAGCATTTGTTGATTAACCATCTGTCTTTTTAAAAAAAAATAAAAAGAGCAAAAATCAAGGTTACATTGAGGCACTTGCAGTAAAGGATTTTTTGAGAAATTCAGCAATGTGAAATTTAATTTCATAAAAGCACTTCAATTCTTTTGTTAAACTTGTGTATTATTTGAGCTGTAAAACTGATCATTTTTTACAGTCCTAAAGGGTTTATGGTGTTGTCATGGCCACAAAGTTTTAAAACTAGTTATAAAACGGTTAGTTCCTGTCCTTGATTCTGATTGGTCAATAGCTGTGTTTTATCAAAGACACGTCACTCGTATTATTATGAATGGGAGAAAGTGCAACGCGCAATATGGCGGAATAAGTCCCGCCTTTTAAATAAGAGCCAATCGCCAATTGGTAAAGTCATCGCGTCACTGCAGCGGCCGTTAGAAGCTCCGAAACAATCAGACGCTCGCCTCCGAAATGAGACAAAAGAGACGCGCGTTTAGGATTGCGCATGCACATTAGCTTTATCCAGCCTGGAAAATACCGGTTTTGTCATGATTCGAGCGTTTAGAAACAAAATGTATGAGACAGTTGTTGTCAGATTTCATTGGTGATTTCAAATATGAAATTTAATCGAAAGCTTGGCAAAAAGCTTTGGAGAATTTGATGTTTACCTATTCAAAGAGATAGGAGTTGCACTTGCATGCCCAAGAGGTGTTTCAAAGATGGCCGCCGAGTAAAATGACTTGTCTTAAAGGGACTTTGGTTTTATTCACGATAAAACATGGCTATGACAGCTTCACCCAACGGTTCTGTGTATCACTACACAACACCCTTAGCAACCACCCTTAGCAAGGTAGACTGTTTGTTCTCAGTTGATATTAGCCGCTTTTCCACCGTTGGGCCGAATGGTTCTGCCGATCCGGGCCAGCTGGTACGGTTACGGTTTCATTTTCCACTGTGGGGCTGATAACGGCCGCTCTTTGAAATGTAATACAAAAGCGTCAGTTGTTACCTTGGTAATGCAACGGTTTACTGACGATATGAGATGTAAAAAACGACCGCGTTATGGAGGATGATCAGAAATTTCTTTTAATTTTATTATTGATTTGTGTTTACGTCGCTCAAATAGAGCACTTAGCCAGCTACGGGGAAACTGGTAGCCAGGCAACAGACAAATGGCCAATCCTGTTTGCCGACGTCACTTCACGGATTCTACCAGCACGATTTACGGTTAGACAACCGTTCCAAGAATTCCAGGCCGAGAACGGTTTGTAATTGTGTCGTGCCGTAGAAAACTAAAACGGTTAGTTAAAAACTAGATATAACTTCATACAGACAAAGTTAATAAGCAATTTTTTCACATTTAAATCATGTTAACACATTTTGTTTACAGATTATCCCCATTCAGTTGCATTGTAAGTGCCTCAATGTATTCCAGATTTTTGTTTGTTTGTCTAAATAAAGTCTAAATATATTTTTGTAGTAATCAGCATTATGCAAAAAATGCTGTAAATTTAGGTTAAAGTGATAGCTCACCCAAAAATGAAAATTGTATCATCCTTTACTCACCTTCATGTTGTTCCAAACCTGTATGAGTTTCTTTCTTCTGTTGAACACAAACAAAGATATTTTGAAGAATTTTTTTTTTTTCTTTCTACAATGGAAGTCAATGGATTCCGTAAACTGTTTGGTTACCAGCATTCTTTAAAATATCTTCTTTTGTGTTCAGCAGAAGAAAGAAACTCATACAGGTTTGTAACAACTTGAAGGTGAGTAAGCGATGACAAAATTTTCATTACTATCACTTTAACTTGTATCAAACCCCATTAAGAAACATCTTTGAGGAGCACAAATCAAGGATGGAGGTTTTCAGTCTACTTTTCCATAGATAGACAATGGCTGCAGTCCACCGGCCAAACCTGCTCTGTTCTCTCTCACCCTCCTTTGCTTTCTCTGTCCCTCTCTATCATCATCTTCCTATCTGCTTTTGAGCAGAACCACACCAAACATCCTGCTCACTGCTACTACAGAGTCAAAAGTTCACTTCCCCAGCTCAACTTTACTCCTTTGTAAGCGCTCCATTAACAGAAGCACTTTTCGTATGTTCAGATTGCTGGAGCGTACAAAAACACAACCAAACATCTCACCTGCCCCCCTAACCACGGACTCACACACCTCTACAGTATATTCCCAGAGCCGTCAGAGCAGTACTGAATGCAGAGGCACTTAATATTTTGTTTTCTTTTCTCTACGCTTTTGGAAACGAAGTGGAAAATTTCTCCTTTTTTTTCTTGTTTTGTCTGTCGGAGAGCAGGAAAGAGAGAGCGATAGATTTTCGATGAGAGCGAGCTAATGAATGGTGGAGAAGGGGAGTGTGAGATTTATTTTCCCACCACTGAAATCCACTTCAAACGGACTGTCACATCTCCTCAGCGAGTATTAATATGTCTGCGGTCAAAGTTTTAACTGTTATGATAGCTGTAATATTGTTCTTTGCCTCGAGTCAGAAGATTTGTATTCCGTTTACGCTCTGGGTTTCGTTTGGATACAAACAAACCTCTGTGCCCAGACTGTTTTCATGTGTTTTGCAAAATTAAGTTGAGAGGAATTTCTGGATCTCGGCTGTCCACTTAAGAGTGTTGGGAAATTTCAGCATCTGTCTCGCCCCAAACAAGCTGGTTTCATGCGTGTGGTTTAATAGTACATGTATACAAAACCTCACTGGGAGTCTAATCCTGCCTCTCGGCAAAAAGGTCAGCTAAAGTTTCTGCAGGCCCGCCCAGAACAAATTGGTCAATCAACTTCAGAAACTATGCTTCCCTCCTTACCAACCCGGCCAAGTGTTTATCATTGCGGCGAATTATTGATAAACACACAACATTTCTTATACAGCATAACGTTAACAGTAATCGGACTTGCTGTCTGGCATTTCTTTTAGTGCATGTGTGAGTTTCAAACTGTGCTGTGTAACTCTAAGTACCTTCAAGTGTACAGAGAAACATACAGAATTCTTATCAAGAAATCATTTTTAATTTACAAATTTGCCTTTTATGGTAATTAAGTCATTTACCATTTCATTGTGTAACTACAGTATTTCCTGTAATGTAAAAATAGTAGACAGTTGCATAGGCTAATCAGAAGAAAAAAAAATCAAATAATCATTTGCAGGGAAAAAAAAAAGACACATTTTTAGCATTGTGAAATAACCACATGTTTAAAAACAATAAGATCCCTTCAGAACGTGTGCTTGAATTTTAATGTACACAGACAGCAATTATGTTTGTGTTTTTTATGTCAAACTATTGCTAAAGCATTGTGTCACCCACACTATGATAGGCTCAGTCCTGAGGTAAGCACCAATGTCATTTTGCTTTGATTAAGAGAGTTCAGTCTGACCAAAATATGAAAAAGAAAACAGAAAAGAAACACTTTGAATAGCTGACATTCTACAGAGTAAAGCCCAGGTAATTTGTCCCAAATTACATGTTCAATATTCACTAAGCTCTAAGGCTTTCACTAGTTCTTTCACAGTGCATTCGTGGTTTAAGTTTTCACATTCACCAACTGAGGTTGTAATTGTAACTAGTGGTTAAAGAAATTTTTTTCACTTAAGGTCTGGCAGAGGAAAAGACAAAAATGTCAGCACGGTCTTTGGAATAAAAAACAGCGGGTGCCGTATCTCATCAGCACATTTACATCCACTGTAAAACGGTTTATTTAGAGGCAAAGCAGATGAATTGTAAGACATAAAGGAAGCAACCCTAACAGGCTACTGTGTTTCTTGTTGCTTGAAAGTGTAGCTTATGATATGTTAGTGCGGTAGGTGGGGGATTAGGGTGTATGTTCAGATCACAGGGCCTGGTCAACTGGCATAAAATCTAACATTAGTGGGACAGACAAGCGAGGATAGTCTTCGAAAATCTGAGATTTCACAGGGCTTACCCTGAGTGGACCAGCTGCTGCTATCTACGCTCACAGTATCAGAGAGAGAGAGCCCTGCTCCTCATGTTCAGATGGTTGTCACATTAACGGCTCTACGTGTGTGCGCGAGGCACCGCGGGGTTAAAGCCGTCACATTAGCCTGAAATTAACTGCACTGTAATAGGGGTGAGGAGGCCCTCTCAAACATTTCACATGAGGAAAGGTCTTAAAGGTGTTGCTGAATCAATCACTTATAAAATGTCACTGTTTATATACACAAAAGTGCCTTCGCTGTGACCGTTAAACATCTAGTCATGCAGAGAATCTTTCAAAGGGGTCGACTGCAATGCAACTGAGGCATATGGACTTTTCAAAGGCACCACCCATGCTTAGTCTGTCGCACCAGATGGACCGAAACACGTGGACACGGATTGTTATATCATGATCGGAATATGCACAAAGATATTCCAGTTGTGAGATCACAGGGCAGTACTTGCTACTTTTTCAATAAGCTAAAGGCACTTGGCGTTGGAGGAAAGGACAGGGAATAAAGACACTAAATAGCTCGAGACCATACACCTGAAGGTCAAAAAAAATTAAATGGCACTCTCTGTGAACTCTCATTCCACGCTGAAGGGGATAACTACATCATCAATGCAGAGAAAAGCTTAGATCACTTTACCTAAGTCCTGGAACAAACACACTCTTCAGTTAGTTGCTCCCTTTAGTATGGAAAAAACTGGGCCATTCACAAAGCTGGAAAATCAGATACAGGTGATCCAGTACTCCGAAAAATAGTCTATAAAAAGTCCTCCAATTACTATAAAATCCCAAAGATTTGGCTTTTTCTTTCGTCCAGATTTCTCTCTCCATTCTGGACAGAAGCCCTGAATATTGTTCATATGTGCTTTTTCATTCTATATACATCAATAATACTTAGTACACAGGTTTAGGGTATGATTGCAACTCTCTTCTGCAACATTTGACATTTTCTCTTTGGCTTTTCCATCATACAAAAAGAAAAGAAAAGAAAAGAAAAATAAATAAAAACAATCTCTTTTTGGTTTTCAATTGGTTGTTTGGCTCGATGATTGAACAAAAAAGAAGCTGTTTTTTTTTTTGTTTTTTTATAAATACTGCATTGTCTGAGTGTCCAACGGTCAAAACAGATTATAAATAAAGCAGTTTTCTCCTTTTAGGAAAGTAATTTTAGGAAATGCACGTACTGCAAAATCTGCAAAGAAAGGCACGTTCAGAATTGAACAGTTTTGTGCATTTTTATGGCCAACACATTCCGGCCTCCACTCTTTGAGGTGCAGGTTTAAATGAAGATGAGGTGAGAGTTGAATACTGTGAATGGTATACAGTGATGTCTCTTTAGTAAGTATAGTTAGTGGTTCCCCCCTCTAGCTGGGAGAGTAGCGGTCAATGGTGCGGGACTCTGCCGAGAGCTGCTGGGAAGTGGGCGGCAATGACGGGTTCAGGACGTCCATCTTGTGGCTGAGGCCGAGGTGTTCCACAGCCAGCTTTGATAGCGGGTAGAGGCTCTCCATGGCCTTGGCGTCAGCCAGCAGGTGCTGAGAAGCTGCAAGAAGGTCTGAGGTTTTCTCCTGCTTCAGACCCAAATGCTCAGCTGTGTACTTGCTCAGGGGATAAATCCCCTCGGAGAAGTCTATCTTCAGCTTGCCGTCAGGAGTCAGTCCTCCACCAGCTCCACTGCTGTGCATCTTCATGTGACTGATGAGGTTGCGCTGCTGTGCAAACTTGCCCCCACAAACTTGGCACTCGTAGGGCTTCTCTCCGGAGTGGATGCGCATGTGCTCCGTCAGACGGTACTGCCGAGTAAAGCGCATGCCGCAAGCGTCACAGGCGAAGGGTTTTAGGCCCAAATGGCTGCGCATGTGGCGCGTCATGGTACCACGTTGGGTGAACTTCTTGCCACAGATGCTACAAGGGTATGGGCGTGTAAGCCAGTGGGTTTTCTCATGTTGCCTCAGGGTGGCGGGATCTTTATAAGACTTGTCACAGGAAGAACAGCGATATGGTCGTATGATCTCCCCAAGTCCAATGGAATGGAGGTTTTGCGCCGATTTGTTGTCTAGGAAAGGGCTGTGGAGGCCACTAGAGCTGTTCAAGCTTGTAGGTCCATGGGAATTGGTGGGTTTGCTGCCGTTGTTGCTGTTGTTGTCCAGCTCACTCCCATTGTTTAGCTCCTCCTCATTATGCGTTTCCACATGGGCATTGAGCTGCTCTGAGCTGGGGAAGCCTTTGTCGCATGGGATGCACACGTACAAGTTATCTCCAAAACTCTCTGGCTCGTACGGCATGTGATATCTTCCACCCGGAGCAGGGGGAGATGGACGACCCTCACTGCTCCCTGTCTCCTCACTGCCGGTCCCATTCTCGTCCTCGCCATCATCACAGGTCCCTCTGTCATAGCCCCGCTCGTTCATGTTAAGCTTTTCCTCGTTGTTCTTATGGTGGTTCATGTGCTGGTGGTGTCTCTCTTTATCCTGCTCACCCATTCCTCCACTGTCATCCTCTTCGTCTTCCTCATCTTCATCCTCTGGGTTGGAAGGCTCATTCTTCACCCACCGATAGATGCTAGACCCATCTCGGCCTTGTTCTCTGGAGTCCTCCATGGGTTCTGGGCTGGGAGGGCAGGGGTAAGGTTCTTGGCCCTGAGGACGGTGCAGGTGGGGAAGATGGGGTGCAAGTGGATGATTGGGTAGGGGGAAGGGGTGTGGGGTGAGAGAACCCACATGATGGGATGTCTCCATTTTTCTGGAGCCATCATTAGGACTGAGCAGGGGGCTGGTGCTTTGGTCTAGCTCCCCTTCAGGCTCCTCCTCTGGGTGAAGTGAGGAGATCATGTGGGGATGACCAGAAGGATGCTGGGATTGAGAACTTGGGCTTTTCTTAGACAGGTCAAGGCCATAGACAGAGCAGTTCCTGTCAGCAGGGGGCAAGCGCAGGACTGACTGTGGCGACAGGGATGGCTTTCCTGGGGGGTATGGTGGTGGACCCTGGGTGGGAGCTGGTGCATAAATCTCTCCGGCATGGGGGGCCAGTGGGAGAGGCAGGTCCTCTAATGGTGTAGGTCGAGGGGTGTTCACTACTCCTCCAGGGTGGCAAGGTTGGATGACAGGGGGAGATATTCGAAACCGTCCTCTCCCTATGTCCGGGATTTTGTAAGGTAAAAACCCAGAGTTAGGACGTAAATGGTACTTCCCATTCCTCTTCAGCTTCTTCTTGCATAGAGTCACCAGATCCAGCAGTTGCAGATAACTTGCAGCCGCCAGCACTGCACCTATATTTGGCTCAGTTGGTGAGGTGGGGTCACCTTCACTTAAGCGTCCTGTGTAGATATAGTCAAGAATGACTCGAAACACACCTGGACTGACCATCTCATGGTCCAGATTGATGAGGTTGTCATGAACAACAAGAGACTTAAGGTAGAGGCTACTGGCTGCCAGGATGTTCTTGTGAGCACGGAACAGTGCATTCTGCACCACAATGATAACATCACATAAAAAGCCTTTGGTTCGTTGTGTGTTCAGTTGCAAGAGGAGGTGCCTAGCATGACTTGGGACTTCCATGGCATCCAGCATCGACTTCAGACCAATACCTGAAACAGAAGAGAAATGCAGCAATTAAGTAGAAGCCAGAAATTTGTTGCAGACAAATATAAACTACCAGATTTAGATGCTTTTTCAAATGCTGCTGAATTTTGCGTGCTTGTTTGAGTACTGTGGTATAAGAGGCCATGCCTATTCCCTTTTTTTAAATAGCTGTCTTTTGAAATATAACACACATTACTGACACATCTGTTTGTGTTGGACTGCCTTGTAAAACTTGACTGGCAGCACTTGAAGATATGAAAAAGAACACTTAAGCTTGTGTGCATTTTCTTGAGCCTGAAAATGGTTCTTCATTTACTCTTTGATATCTTTGTAGACTTTCAGGTAGGGAATTGAGGGCAAACAATTCAGCTTTTCCTTTAATACAACAAGCATCAGAAGAACTCCATAAAAGTGAGCTATAGCTGAACGAGTGAGACTGCAATGGTTTTGTCATTATCAAGATACAAACCCACATGTTTAAAACTTACAGTGAAGTGCAGTTAACAAAAAAGAAAGAAAAAAGACAGAGGAAAAATGCCAGTATAAACATGTTTTCATATTGCTGTCTTCCTGATAAAGAATTCCAGAGGTGGTGTGTGGAGTTTTAAACAAAGTCAGACTGAAGGTTTTGCAAGTGTGATGAACAGCAGGCATAAACCAGCGGGGACAAAAAAAATGCAGCAAATTCATGACAGGACACTCTGCTGTAGTATACTGTATAGAAGTGTGACTTACAAATCAAACCATTTTCAAAAGATCACTTGTGAGAGGATTCCTACAAGTTACTACATAAACATTCAACCAACACTGGCAAGTTTAAATTCTAAGCTGAATGCAACAATTCCTGACATATTTTCTGGTAAATTTGTAATGTGTATTGTTTAAACCATGCTACATAAGGATAGTCTGTACATGAGATAAAACGGATAGTTGGGGTCCCTCAGGGGCTGGTTTCACTGATGGGAAACAAGAAGCTAAATAAATACAGTCATCACAACATCAGTTCCTCCTCTCATTGTTTATTTTATTGTATAAAATAATCCTCTTAGATGAATACTGTAGTTTGTAGTCATAAGCTACCATTTAATTAGCCCTTAAATCCAGCAATGCAAGCCAACCCTATAAATTCAACCACAACTCCTAGCATGAATAACCAAACAGTTGCCAGAAAATCAGTGTTATACACAATGTGTGAATTATTCAATGACTTTCAGGGGTTCAATTTTTTAAAGAAATTCCTGTCAGTAATTTTCTGGTTATTCATCTCCTACAACCAATTGAAACAACATTCAGGAATTTATTAATATATATATTTGTGTGTGTGTGTGTGTGTGTGTGTGTGTGTGTGTGTGTGCCCATGTTTTTGTGACATATCAGGACATAAATTTGTATAATGACATGGGTATGACATAGGTATCACAAGGAGAGGGTGACTTCTGAGGATATTACCCCATGTCCCCATTTTTCAAAAGGCTTATAAATCATACAGAATGAGTTTTTTTGAGAAAGTAAAAATGTGCACAGTTTTCTGTGATGGGTAGGTTTAGGGGTAGGGTTGGTGTAGAGCGATAGAAAAAAGGTTTGTACAGTATAAAAACCATTACGCCTATGGAATGTCCCCACAATTCACAAAAACAAACGTGTGTGTGTGTGTGTATGTGTGTGTGTACAGGATTATACTACATTGTGGGGACCAAATGGTACCCACAAGGATAGGAAAACCTGAAATCACCTACATTGTGGGGACCAGCAAGCAGTCCCCATGGTGGAAATGGATTAATAAACATACTAAATTATGTTTTTTTGAAAATGTAAAAATGCCCAAAGTTTTCTGTGATGGGTAGGTTTAGGGGTAGGGGGATAAAATATATAGTTTGTACAGTATAAAAACCATTACGCCTATGGAGAATCTCTACAAGGATAGTGAACCAGACATAACACTGACCTGTCTAAATTATATTGTTTGTATAGATCAGTGAGGCTAAACATGTAGGCCTATACTTAAATGCAAAAAAATGTACATAGCCTACTGTCCAGAAACCATTTTATAAGTAGTGTGTGTGTTGGGGGGGGGGGGGTGGGGGGGGGGGAGACAGATCCCCTCAAAATCCTCAGACCTCCCAAACGCCCCATAATGCGTCCCCTGGTTACACAAGATTCTGGTTTCCACTATTCCTTCTCATCAAAATTAAAACAGTAAAATGTGATGCACATAAAAGCTGCATCTCTGTCTCTTTAAAGTATAGAGCAACTGCGCACTGTACAGACGCACGAAGACGCGCTTGTCATTCTGGTTTCTCCACTAGAAGAACTAGACACAGTTGGTGAGGCAGAGAAACCATACATGGACAGAACTTAAGTTCGTCTATTAAAAAGAAAAAAATACTGTATACATATATTTATAAAACAGTTATCCGTGTACATTTCTTTGTCAAAACTATTCATTTAGCGCCGTGTTTAAAAAAAAAAAAATACACAGCTGTTTGGGAGGGGGGGAAACGATTTGAAAAAATCGTGAAAAAAATGATTTTTGAACATTTCCGTCTTGTGGAAATAATGCCGGCAGCTGGTTATTTTCGGTCTGCATTGCACCTGCACCTTCCTCCTTTATGTCAGCCTGAACACTCTTGAGTTAGCCTACAGGTTATTCAATACAATTTTCCTAATTAATATATCATGTGTTCCGTTTAATTTCTAAACGCGCGTCATTTATAGTTTATTAAACGATTATATAGCCTAAATGCATAATTTGCAATTAGACCTATATAAAAGAAGATACACTTTCACGAACGCACAGAAACAAAAAATATCAGTTGCCTGTTGCAGGCAAAGTTACCTTAACAATGAAGCACCTCAAACAAACATTACCCGCAACATTTCCTCTCAGTCTACATCTATCTTCAGCGTCTGTCTTAATAAAAGCATAACGTTGTGTAACTCATCTCCTCCCCTGCTGCCCACGGACACGTCTCATCACTGACAGGTGTATTTTAAGGTGAATAGCCATTTTTGGCTCATGGTCTTTCCGTTAGCTGTGTGAATTTAAGAATGCAGCAGATATGAGCGCATGATTTATAGCGATTCGTGCCGTACTGTCCTGTCCTAAATGTGCTGCATGCTTTCAATAACGTCTATTAATCAAAATAGAAGGAAATTTTAGCATAAACAATAAAGAAAGAAACGGGAGGAAAAGGACTGAAGGTTAAGCCTTCACCTGAAAGTTTAAATAAAATAAAAATCATCTCTAATTAGTCAGACAACAGCATACAGAATAAAAATCCTTTATTCTGCCACACGTTCAACGTGTTAAGATTAAAAGGGAAGTGATGAAAGCCGTAAATCGTGCTTTAAAACGCGTACACTTTACTTCCTCTCAAACTTTTCACCTTGCGGGTTTACATTATGCGTCTTTAAAACGCACTTTTCGGAGAATTTTGAGTGAATATGATCTCGTATGAGAAACGAATCATTTAGGCTACATTAATTAGCCTTAATTCTTTTTTTTCTTTTTTTCTTTTTTAAACGTCTCAAGTGATGATCTAATCTTTAGAAAACATTAGATAGGCTAATAAAAACAAATAAATACAATTAATATGGAAAACTAATTTGAATAAAAATACAAGCGTTATCGATGCTCAATAAAATGTCACTTGTTTGGTTGTGCAGTGCATGCGACTTGGTCTATTTGCTATATTTGGTATGATACAGGACTGGATTAAAGACAGTGCATGGGTCATATTTTAGGTGCTTTGGTATTCATTAGCCCTGTGTTTTGTCTCTGTTGTCATTTTGCTGGTTTAGGGGCGAGGCAGGGGTCTGCTCGTGTTCTTAAGACTTCCTCTCCCCCTCTCTCTCTCTCTTTCTCTCTCCGCCCTCGGTCTGTCATCTCTCTTTTTTTTTTTTTACCGCAAAAGCGTCCTCCCTTAGAGATTTATCCTGCAGACTGAGTCTAATGTACCTTTAAGGAACAAACAGTTAATCAGTCATTAAGCCTATCATTAAAATGGCTGAAGTGGCGTAGGCTATATTAGTCGTTGTAAACACAGTAAACACGAGAAATAGCCTATCTATAGGCCTAAATTTTGTTTGTTATTTGAGGAACAGGAATGGCACATAAAACAGAGAAAGAAAAAAAAACATTACAGTCAAATGACTTGTATAATTTAAATAGGCCTAAATAAAGTTCCAGTCAGTTACACGTCACGTGCGCAAAAAATAAAACGAGAAAAAATGTTTTAAATTAGTTCTTAATTTTTGTCAGTTTTAAGTTATTTAAAAGAGTTTGCCATTACAAGTTTTACTGTTTCCCAATACATGATCGTTTTGTGAATGGAAGCTAAAACCTGCGCAGAAGCAAGCGTTTGTCTTGGATCGTGCCTGTTTTAAGTGGTTTAAAGTTAAACGGCAAAACCATTTTTGCATATATTTTGAAGGTAAGAGCTTGGAAAAGAGCATGTCATGCGTTACAGATCCCTCTTCCACAGCTTGTCTTATTCCGATCATATTCTCTCGCGCGCTCCATCAGCACACGCAGCTCTGGATATTCATTCATAAATACTACTGGGAGGATTGCTCACCATACCCTATATGTGGCCTCCATGATCAGAGATGAGATGGAAATATTCTAGCCACATATCACATAATCTATATCTGTTTTATGTACTGTAGTCTACCAAAAGTATCTCTAGGATAGAGTGTATAGTTGAAAGAAAAAAAATATCTCAGTGTGGGATATCTATGCATGTTATACTTTTAATTGTAAATTAAAGTGAAAAAGAAAATTATAAATATACATATTATTGCTTAGTTTTACATCTATGATTATGGTCTTTTAAAATGTTTGTTTAACGCCGTATATAAAGCATAAACTGTATATCTCACTCCGTTAAATCCTTTAGTTTTCATTGAACAAATTACATTATTGAGAGCTAATCTCATAAACATGCGGAAATGTTGTTTATGGTCTAAACAGAGAATCTAATCTAAAATAGTAGCCTATGGTGACACCAACAATCTAATACTCTCTAAACATGCTGAATTTAAATTGTTCATTTACGTCCAGACAGCATTTGCATGCAAGACATCGTGTGGCTGTTTTTAAAATTGAATCATTCTCTTTAAAGTCAAATCACTCGCATGTGAAACACCATGAATTGTCAATTAAGGATGAGCTGAGAGTCCCGTCACTGTGATGACCACACCGCCAATCACCGATCACTGACAACACTTCTGGATTCATAATGCGATTATAAATTTATAATGAAGTCCATTGTTAGCTTTCTCAAGGCAATAAATGATAAACTTTAACGTTTATAAATATTTTAAAACTTTTCATCTCTCAAAAAAAAAAAGTATTTGCATGTTAAAAATAATCAGGCGTTAATATAGGCTACTAAATGTGCAATAAAAGAACCGAAAGGCAAACAACCGGGTCTTAATTTTAAAACCTTTACATCTAACTGCAAAAGTACTGACAATTTGAGTAAGATTAAACAGTTGCTCGGATTAATATTGTGTATAACTATGAATAAAGTGTTATAGTTAAAATGTTAAGAGCATTGAACGTTACCTGGATGCCCGATCTCTTCTGCCATCCGATCTAAGTCTCCCTTAATGATCATCTCAACAGTCTTTTGGAGTCATTTCTGACGTTTCAACTTTGAACTGCCAGCCTCCCAAAAACCATGCCAGTTTTCCGAGCACGACTGCCAACTCTTTTTTATTATTAATTGCAATGAATTTCGTGTTGCTCACCCTCCCTCTTGCTCTCTGTCCCTCCTCCCTCTATCTCTCTCTCTCTCTCTCTTTCTCTCTTTCTCTCTCACTCCTCCTATAAAAATACGTGCGTACTCCTGCATCAGTTTTCCTCGTTTTTTTGTATGTTTTGTAATTTCCTTGGCTATTTTAGCATGGATGTAATAACGCGACTGGAGATGATAATGGGCTTCTGGGCTGTGTGAGTGTTTTAGCGCCTCGTGTGATGTCAGTCTACAATAAAACTAAAAGGTAAAATCGAGGGCAGGAACTTACAGTGACCCCAACTTGAACTTCTCAACACATCGAGGCTTCGTCTTAAAGAGACAGGCGTTTTATCGTATATCACAAAATATTTTTACGTTATAGAGTATCTGTTATTATGACTGTGAACTACTTTAAAACGGATAATGGTGGCCATAACTTCCGTATAGAGTTTGTGATAATGTTATTCAGGAAAATAAATACTGAGTCTCCACAACCCTGTCTGTATACCTGTGAATGTTTACACACAAATACTGATTAACTTTGCATACAAATTGGTATTTTAATTTAACTTGTATTAATTTAATATAGTTGCACAACAGTTACAGTACCACTGTGATTTGTAATATGGTACCATCATGGCTCTACCATGGTATTCTTGGAAGAACCTTGAAGTATATGTAAATACCATGGTATATAGCTTATATATCAAAGTGCTGTCTTAGTAGCCTACTTTTTTTACGGAAACGGATTGTAAGCAATGCTCTAATTTAGATGCCCTTGACACTAGTTGAAAAAAAATAATAATAATAATCTATACTTGTTATCTGGACAAATTTAAGATTTGTTTATTATTTGTAAGCTAATTTATTGGTGTATCTGTAGCATCAGTACTATCCATCTTTAATGACACAATTCATGAATCTTAATTCACACACGTTTACACAGACATTTATTTGATCCCTATATTTAGACAGAAAAGCTGCAGAAATTATGCATAGACTGCGTCACCCAAAACGCTGACAACATGTAGTCATATGATGAACACACCACTGCAAATTCTGTGAGTTTCAATATTAGATATGCGTCATCTTCATTTATTTAGGCAATTTTTTATTCTGAAAACGAAGGCTCGAGTAAGATTATTATTTTTATTAGCAGGTCTGAAAGTCAGTGTAATATGGCCTATTGACAGATCACAGTTTATTGCACACTCTTAACAATAAAGGTTTTTGAATTACCAAGGATTTTCAATCAGATGTCATATGAGAACCTTTTTATTCTCTTGTCCTTTAGACAACCATCTGTTCTGGTGCTTTAAAGAACCCTAAAAACCAATACACTGAGATATAATGTGACATCAAGAACTTTTTTAAATCTCCAAACAATATAACTCATAGCCTACAAAAAGCATACACAGTTAAAAACGTTTCTACACAGTTAAAAACGTTAAGAAGAGGGTTCCTTACCTAACTTAATAACTATTAAATAACATTTATTTTACTGTGTATATTGATCAGTTTTGTTCTAACAGCTGTACACAGGCTATACTACAACATATTTAATTCTTAAGTCTATGTAATATCACGTAATAGCCTAGTAGTTATTCTGGTGGCAAGTTGACAAGTAGGATTTTGTTTAGTTTGTTGTCAAATTTGGGGATGAAAACATTTTAATATGTTTTGTTTATTTTCAGATACTAAGCAGTATTTTCTAAATCCGATTAAAAAGCACAATAAGCTCTCCTGCTGTCCAGACACGCCTGCATGCACGAGCGCCAGTTATCATAATCTATCAGTTAAGTATGTTGGCACGCGCTCACTGAGCACACCTGAACGCGCCGCAGGTAACCCGCACGATACATGCATTAACATAAACTCACCTCGGATTCATGTCTGATGCTCTTGCCGATCTTGACTTTCCCCTTACGGGATTCCCCCTGTCCAAAGATCCCCAATCGTCCGAAATCCTCTTTAAAACGTAAACTTTTCCCGGTGTTTCCAGCTTCTTCCGTGTTGTCCCTTGTCCTTTACCCTTCTCCCCTTCTCTCTCCCTCTCCTCGTGTTAGAATGGATCGGACACTTGAGAATCTGGATGGACTCTGATTGGCGTTCGTCTCCAGAATCACTGCAGGCTGCGCGTGCAGCGACACCTAACGGCTCACATTATAGAGCTGACGGCAGAGCGCACGAGACAGCGGAATACATTCATCATAAAATGGAAATAATGCGGCATACTTTTCTAAACTAATATAAGCATATTCAAAAAAATTTTGGTAGATGGATGTAATTAATCGTGGTAAATTTCAAGTATGTGGAATTGAAACGAAGCAGAACTATTGTGAAATTCTCCTGTCAAGTCATATATAGCGCTGTTTCAGCGTTACAGTGATAAACAGCAAAATAATGATCAATAATACAAACAGAATTCAATTCTAAAAAAAGACAATAGTGATTATTATAATTATTATAGATTTTGTGGTGTTAAATCCTTTTCAATACATTTTTTTTTCTTTCTTTCAGTTTTTTTATTTATTATTTATTTTTATTAAATACTGTTGTGATAGAAAAGAGCTGCTGTCTTTGAGCACTCTTTCTTTTTCTTTATTAATTAGAGTATTTTATTTTTTCATTCATGCATAATCTTGCTGCACACAGTTTTACCAGCCATTGAGAAGTAATTAGTATTTTCATTTAAGAAACTTGACAATGTCAGTCTGACTGACTCGTGAATTTAAGACCGAGATTCCCATGGTGTCATGTTTTGTCATTATTTTTGCTATCACTTTGTGGCGTCTCGTTTGTTGTCCAGTGTTGAGATGAAAGTGATTTTTCGCAGGGCACTTAGCTGGCAGAAGCGTTTTCGTGTCGAAACCTGCCCCCCCAGGCCCTTGAATTACTCTAACAGCTGACTGACATCTGTTTCCTGGTCTCTCTCCTGAAATTACTGCAGTTCAAGATGCTGCTTTTTAATTAGAATAGTCAAAGTCATAGCAGTCTGGCTTTACTGAGGTGAATGTATTGTCTTTCACTTCCAGTTTCTCTTGATGAACTTATGATAACCTCAAAAAACAGAGATAGGCAGATCTAGACAAAGGACAGATCAGGGTCCAAACAGCACCTGGATGTTTTTCAGTTCATTTTTAATGTTACGATGTGGTATAAAATTCACTGCCCATATGTGAGAGAGAAACAATGGGAATTAGTTGCTCGAAATAGCTTGGTTGTTTAATTGCTGAATTGACCCCTGTGACTCACTGACCTTGACTCATGTGACACCAAAGTCATTTGGCTCTGTTATGTTTATTGTTTGTTTACTGGCTCATTAGATTTGCCAAAGTCAGCTCTTTCGCTTTCTGGAGGACACATTGGGCCTCATTCATGCAACATGAGCAGTACGAATTCCTAATCGTTCACTAAACCATTCTTACATAAATTGTCACATTCAATTCACATTTTTATGAACAATTTACACACACATTCATTCTGCTTGTGTTTCATGAATGAGGCCCAGTGTATGTGCACACAAGCAAAGTTTGTTGATTTGGATACATGTTCAAGTGAAGGTTTGGAAACATCACACCATAGCCAATCTCTCTGATAGACAGATAGGAAGTGAAATGCAAGACTTTATCGCAGTTCAATCGCAGTTAACTCCCTGCAGCCAGCTAGCTAATGAAGACGCACTTTTTAACATCTATTAGAACCTGATCTGAATTCCTAATGAGTCGACAACAGGTGAGTGCCTCGTACTCTCTGGTGTTTACAGTGATTAAGTGAATGAAAGCTGTGCTGGAACGTTAAGCAGGCCTGCCACTGGATCGCAGAGCACACTTGCACAACCACTGACACTTAACAATCAGCCGTCACCTCCTAAATAACACACCTTGTTTATTTGTATTTGTGCATGTGCGTGTGTCAGAAATATGTGTGAAAAGAGATGGAAAGAGTGCAAGAGAGCTGAACAAATTTTGTTTTAACAAGTGGGATGTTTATGTGCTGCATGTTAAACTTTATTGGCCGTGTGCATGAGTGATATTGGTCTGTAAGTGGGTCTGTGAGACTGCACTTTTCTGTCAAAGTAATCTGAGGAATGCCTGACTTGGGACCGAGGCATCAAGTTTAAGTATGCATAGAGAATGACAAATAGCATTCCACTCAATTACGATAACATTGTTGTTTTCCGACATAAGGCCTACAGTTAAATCAAGGGAGAATTAAGGTCCTGCAAAGCCCGGATGCAACTGTATATGTAACAAATTGTACAAAAAAACAAAAAAAACAAAAATTCTCTCAAATAAATAATAATATAAAAAGAAAACAAACAAATAAATGAATAAATAAACAGAAAATTATAAACCATAATATAGAATTATAACAATTGAAAAATTAAATATATAATAACATATACATAATAATAACAATAAAATAAATAAATAGAAAATAATAAACCATAATATAGATTTAGAATAATTTATTAATAAATAAAAATAAATAATAATTATAAATATATAAATATAAACTAATGAATGAATACATACAAGTAAATAATAATTGATAATATAGAATTATAATAATTGAAAAAATAAATAAATAATAACATATACGTAATAATAACAATAAATAAATAAATAACTAGAAAATAATGAACCATAATATAGATTTATAATAATTTATTAATATATAAATAGAAATTAATGAATTAATACATAAAAGTAAATAATAATTGATTATACAGAATTATAATTATTGAAAAATTAAATAAATAATAATATATACACAATAATAACAATAAATAAATAGAGAATAATGAAACATAATATAGATTCATAATAATTTATTAGTAAATAAAAAATAAATAATAATTATAAATATATAAATATAAACTAATTAATAAATAAATAAAAGTAAATAAGTATTGATCACATAGAATTATAAGAATTGAATAATACATAAATAATAATAAATAAACAATACAGAATAGTTAACCAAAAATAGCCAATAAATAAATAAATCATTTTGTAGGAGTAACTTTTCTACACTCTAAAAAATGCTGGGTTAAAAACAAGCCAAGTTGGGTTGAAAATGGACAAACCCAGTGATTGGGTTAAATTTTTGCCCAACATGTTTTATTGAACCCAACTATTGTTTAAAAATTACTGTATGACTGGCTTAAAATGAACCCAAAATAGGTTGGAAATTAAAAATCAGACACATAATTACTAGAGGCAACAATAATAATCAAAAGGTGAATTTATTTTATAATGTATTAATAAGCAATTTAATAAATGCTTATTGTTTAATTATTATTCATTAAACTTGTTAATAAATGTTCATTTATTAAACATATTAATAAATGTTAATTTCCAACATATTTTGGGTTCATTTTAACAAAGCAATACAGTAATTTTTAAATAATAGTTGAGTTAAATAAAACTACCCAGCAGGTTGGGCAAACATTTAACCCAACCGCTGGATTAAAACAACCCAATCACTGGGTTAGTCCATTTTCAACCCAACTTGGGTTGTTTTTAACCCAGCATTTTTTAGAGTGTAGTAATGGCAAAATAAAAAGTAGCAAATAGCCGACTTTATTTGTATAACACATTGCAAAATGCACAACAATGTACCGCTATTACATATGATATCAATCCTGCAATAATGTGTTAAATTTCACATTGGTCGTGGCATATTTTTAGGTTTCTCTCAGTTTAAGACCCCTGATCGTCAGAGGCCCTATTGCCCCTGCTTCATAACGCGTCCTTGAGTCAGAATAATGCACCATGGGAACAGCTATTTAGCGGTTGAGCTGTTTGTTGCCTTGCACCCTTGGCCACACACCCAACCAGAGTGTTCTCTCTATGGCAGCATGATGAGCACTGTTTCTATCTTTGTGGGTACAACCACTCAATTTACCACATGCAAGATCACCGGGCCCTTATGCCAGACACACCCCTGAGAACCAACATCTCACCAGAAATTGAGCGGTAGGCCCAACATTTATGCACACCCTCTCCTAATTCACTCTAATGAGATGCTGCGAGACAGCTTTAGTAGATAGGCACGCAAAGACAGGTCATTTGCATCCTCTGCCTTTTGTGCGCGTCCTGGCCGACACACGGATGCGTCCTCCGCTGGCAGCGTTGCCTGTTTTCTGGAGATGAAAGCTAAATGAGAAGCTATCATGATTGATTAAGATAATGTAAGTGTGGGTTTGAACTGGGCATGTTGCGTTGGAGGGAAAGGCATGCGCACCACTTGCGCAAACCAACCAATCTTTTTAGAGCCTGCGAGGGCCGATGGTGCGACTTCCTCAAAATACCTTCGCCAAGCGTGTCTATTGTTACCAGATGTCATTCTAACTTTCCAGCACACACTATTGTACAGCGTTTGAGAGTAAAGGCCCATTCACACTAAGTACCATAACTATAAAAAGATAACTTTTATGATAAATGTAGCGTCCACACCAACACATGATATCTTTCTGTTTACTTCAAGCGTGCGCCGGCCCTTTAAATGCTCAATCTTGTTAAAGCAGGATGGATTCTAATTGGCTGTCAATGTTTTCATCGTTCATCAGCTGGAAAAAATTGCTCTGAAAGTGATTTCAGTGATATAGTTCTCTATGATGTTCACGTTATCGTTAAAGGGGACCAATTATGCCCCTTTTTACAAGATTTAATATTAGTCTCAGTTGTCCCCAGAATGTGTCTGTGAAGAATCAACTCAAAATACCCAGCAGATCATTTTCGTGCATGTGTCTTTAAATGCAAATGAGCTGCTGCTCCCCACCCCGCTTTCCAGAAGAGGGCGGAGCCTGTACAACTAGTGCCTCGGATACTCTGCTAAAAACTAACAAAACATCTGTTTGGTTTTGATTATCATCTCTATCGCAGCCACGCTCACATGACATTGCAGTTCTTCGTCATCAAAGTTAATTATCTGCATGTTTAAACAGTTTAAACTGATATGGTGTTCTGAGCGCACACATCTGAAGCATGCGCACAGAAAGCTGGCTGTCAGACGGCGAGTCCTGTGAGTATTAAACTGATTTCTCTTACACATTTTAATTGCACTTTGTCAAATACACACAAGGTTATGTCAAAAACACACTGGCCCTCAGTTATCAAAAGAACGTAGAAACCAGCATATATCCGAACGAAAAAATTTGCAGATGCATGATGTGTGAATCCTAATGTTCTGTTGATGTTGCCATTTGCGCATTCAAAGCGAAATCCCTGGAAAGAAAAAAAACAAACAAAAAAAACAAAAACAATTGTGGTATTTTAAGACACACATCTATTCTAATTTAATTTTAATGTGACATTTTAATCGTGTCGTTTAATGGTTAGCTAATGATCGGTTAGTGTGAGTGATTGTCGGTCAGGAAAATAATCTAAATGTTCTCAAAACAATTCTCCACCAGATTTACTATGCTGCACACGCAAGTTCCCGCTGACTCAAAAGCGTACGTACACGAGCTGAGACCTGACGTGAGATTTGAACGTAGCCACCGCTCACGCTCATATTGATAAATGCCAAATTTTGCGTGGAAACGAGCGTACGCACTTCGTGAGGTAATCGGCGCTGCTAACAGTACTATCAAAGAGCTTAGAACCCAAGAGGAGACACTTTGATATTTTTTGGGTAACAGCCACTAGATGGCGCTCCGGTAGCGCGGCCGCCATTATGGGGTGAAAATACTAACTGGACCATAGAATCCTTCACATCTCACGCACCCAAAATCGGCGAATTTCACTGCCAAATCAGAAGCGCAATAGAACAGTTTTGTAAATTAACTCACCAGTAAATTGTATGGTTCCCACAGTAAATGTTGTATTGTCTTATATATGTTTTATTTTACCAGTTGTGGAATCCAACCATTCAACCATCTGAGGTAACGTAGTTAGCCTACTTTATTGAGTATTTCCATTTTATGCAACTTTACACATTTATTAATAGTAATAAAAGTTAATAATTAATACATTTAAGATCATCATGTTTGCAGCGAACAATATGTTTCAGACCTAGTGGAGTAATAGTAATAATATCTAGGTCTGAATTGAAATAGACTATATATTGTATGTTTTAATGGATCACGCTACAAACATAATGATCTTATAATACATGATGCATTGCTGTGTCCGTTATCGCATAATTCCCACTTTTGGACACTTTTGCTTTAACGGACATTAGACAACACTGCAAAATCAAGCTGTTATATTCATATATTTATTGTCCAACATTCCCGATTTTTCTGATGCATGTCCTTAATTTAATTTCATATGTTGGTAATAATTCAGTGTTTATAAGCCTTTTAAAGAATTTTAATCCAAACTTACTGGGTTTCTAGAGAGCAAAGGTTTTGTGAAAAAAGTGGAAGACTTAAACACAAAGTGTGTAAAATAAACTGTAAAAAGGATTTGATGATCAGTAGTGATAGTATTTTATTCTGTGTTGTCATCATTCAGGTTGGATTTCAGCTTTAATGTATGTTTTTTTTTTAACAAAGCAGCTGATATTGCCATAGAAACTAGTGGACTGCAGAGACGCTTTCACCCCAAAATGGCGGAAACGCAGGGCTGCTGCTGGGCGCCGGTGTTGCAATGGAACGTTCTATTGAGTGTCGCTTCTTGTTAGTGTATATTCTTTGGAATGTGCTAACGCAAGCTCTTGAAACCCCGCCCTCTGCTTAGCAGCAGCAGCTCATTTGCATTTAAAGGGACACACACAAAAACGGGGCGTTTTTGCTCACCCTCAAAAAGTGACAAATTTAACATGCTATAAAAAATTATCTGTGGGGTATTTTGAGTTAAAACTTCACATACACACTCTGGGGACATCAGAGACATATTTTACATCTTGTAAAAATGCCATTATACCACCCTTTAAATGCTCTGGTGAGGAGATAAACATGGCGGACTGTGTACAGCTCACTCAGAGGAGAAGCTAAGCTAATAGAGCAGATTCCGTCGCCAGTCATGGGCGGGGCTTCTCCCTATTCTTACTTAAGAGTAGGGGGAAATCTGCTTGTTTGGAGAGACTGTTTATGATTTATGGGGATTATAAAAAGGAGTGGGTGGATTTTTACCATTATAGGCTAGTTGTTTACACACACAGTGGACACACATCTGTGTTTGCATAATAGGTCCCCTTTAAAGTTGTAGTGTGGACTCTGCTATTCTTTTAAATTTAGAAAAAAAAATTTAAAATTATCTTTATCATGGTTATAGTAATAGTTTGCTTGACAAACTTTAAAAGCGGCAGATGACAAAATTGCAGCGCATGCTTATAATAAACAGTTGTAGTGTGTTGATGTGGACGCTAATATAGTTAATATTATAGTTATCGTTCTTGGTGTGAATGGGCCTTAAAGGGATAGTTCACCCAAAAATGAAATTGACACCATGATTTACTCACCCTCAAGCCATCGTGTGTATGACTATCTTCTTTCAGACGAATACAATCACAGTTATATTAAATAATGTCCTGGCTCTTCCAAGCTTTATAATGGCAGTGAATAGAAGATGAGATTTTGAAGCCCAAAAAAGTGCAACATCCATCATAAAACAACATCCATCACCATATCCACACGGCTCCAAGGGGTTAATAAAAAGGCCTTCTGAAGGGAAGCTATTCATTTGTGTAAGAAAAATATCCATATTTAAAACTAAAAGCTAAAATAACTAGCTTCCGGCAGACTAAGGCCCCGTTTACACTAGTGTGTTTTTGTTTTAAAACAGTGTTTTAAAATGAAAACAATCCTCGTCTGCACTGGCGTTTTCACAGTGTTTCAGAAACAGTCCCCATCTACACTACACGGCCGAAAAAGCTTGTGACATGACTGTTCATGCACACTGGGCATGCGCATACAAGTGTAAACAGCTGCCTCTTGCGCATGTAGGCAGCTGCAGTATTAAAAATATGCTGAGTTTAACTGCACAATGGCTGCTAAAAATTACAACAAAGCCAGCAAAGATTGCAGGTCAGCCTCCATGTTATAGTTTACAGGGTCGTCAAGGATACGCAGCGAATGTGGGCAGCCACGTCATCGTTTTCAAAAGTCTCTGTTTTGGTACGTTTACACTGAAACGCAACCCCGGCGTTCTCAAACTAAAACGGGCTCTGCAGCGTTTTCGTAAGTCTCCATTTTTGAGGTTCGAAAACGCCGGCGTAGTGTAAACGACAGGCGTAACTGTACCAAAATTTATGCATTTTAAAACAAAAACGCACTAGTGTAAATGGGGCCTAATTCATGACCAGTGTTTTGTTTTGCTTTCTCCTCAGCGCTTCCACGTTTGTCAATACGTCATGCGTCAGGTCAAAGTTCACGCTTTCGCCGTAAATTGATGTGTACGGCCGTCTGTCGGAAGCTAGTTATTAGTTTTTAAAGTTTTAAATATGGATATTTTTCTTACACAAACACATCGCTTCGCTTGAGAAGGCCTTTATTTACCCCCCAGAGCCGTGTGGATTACTTTTATGATAGATGGTTGCACTTTTTTGAGCTTCAAAATCTCATTTTCCCAATTTACTGCCATTATAAATCTTGGAAGAGCCAGGACTTTATTTAATATAACTCCGATTGTATTCGTCTGAAAGAAGAAAGTCATATACACCTAGGATGGCTTGAGGGTGAGTAAATCATGGGGTACGCATCAAAGCAACCACTGTATATCCATTTGTCTGTTGTGTCAGAAGTAGTTCAAGTGCACGGAGTACATCAGAAATAGAACAGTTTATTGTCAGGGACTTGTCACATCAAGTGTAGACAGCATCAGTGATTATAATAGGTTCTGTTGGCTTTTGTCGAGTCTGGTGTGGACACAGTGGAACCTGACTCAGTGGTCTGTGAGTCAGTGAGACCAGGGTCACTGTGCCACCCTGGCCCGAGGGCTGCAAGCAACATGTTGGCACCAGTGGTCACTGGTCGTCTTGGTGTTTGAGCAAATTATCCATCTGTGGAGCACATGGCTGGCCGCTCAGTGGTCTCTGCTCTCTAAACTCTCCTCATTAGCCCCTCAGAGCCACTCCAGACACACACACACACACACACACACACACACACACACACAGGGGAAGAGCGGCCTTTTGTTTTCTGTGGCCTACGCGCACCCAATGCCGAACCTCCTCCTTTTCTCTCCTCTCTTCCAACTAAATCTCTTTTCCGGCTTGATTCTCGCTGAAAACCATATGGCATGTGACATCATGGGGGCAGGAAGCCGAGCTAAAGGGAAGGATAGAGCAGAGGAGAGAGATCGGACTAGTGATGTCAGCAGACAGGCATGCAGGGAGGCCCAGTGGGGGTGGGGGGAGCAGGTTGGAAGTGCTTTGGGTTTTTTTTTATATTTCACTCCCACCTGGATAATCAGGGGAAGAATGGAGGGGTCTTGTGGACTTTGTGTGAACCGTTTTCCTTTAGGGACCTGTCCCCGTGCTGTAATAGAGAATGTCTGCCCTCATTTACCAGTCACATTTTAACATTGTCCAATGTAATATGCGCAAAATGCACTCTGAGGTACAATCAGTCTCGCACAACAGCTAGGGCACCTATCATGTCCAATCAAAAAGGCATTATATATATAAATCCGTTCCTAATGCACCACTCTTAGTTGGGGTGAATCTGCCTCCAGCATTTTTCCTGTTGGATAGACCAATAGGGTACAAGGTAGTTTCAACATTTTAACTACCAATCAAAAGTTTGGACACACCTGCAGATTCTTTATTATGACAATAGCTGCTATTACACATCTTATCATAATAAAGCCGCCAAAATGTATCATTAGCAAACAAATCAAAATTCTCTTATATTTTAGCTTCTTCAAAGTAGCCACCTTTCCTAAAATATAATGGCAGCTATACATTTTTTATGTATAAAGATCCATACATGCATAACACTTTTATCCAACACTAGCACTATTTATCTTAAAGGGTTAGTTCACCCAAAAATGAAAATAATGTCATTTATTACTCACCCTCCTGTCGTTCTACATCAGTAAGACCTTCGTTCATCTTCGGAACACAAATTAAGATATTTTTGATAAAATCCAATGGCTCAATGAGGCCTGCATCGCCAGCAATAACACTCCCTTTTTCAATGCCCAGAAAGCTACTAAAAACATTTAAAACAGTTCATGTGAGTACAGTGCTTCAACCTTAATATTATAAAGCGATTAGAATGCTTTTTGTGCGCCAAAAATAACAAACTTTATTCAACAATATCTAGTGATGGGCGATTTCAAAACACTGCTTCATGAAGCTTCGAAGCTTTACGAATCATTTGTTTTGAATCAGTGGTTCGGAGCGTGTATCAAACTGCCAAAGTCACATGAACTATTATAGTTTCAAAACACTTATGACGTAACGAAGCCTTGTTTACTGAAATCATGTGATTTTGGTGCTCTGAACCACTGATTTGAAACAAATGATTCGTTAGGCTTCATTATTTGTTATTTTTGGCGCACAAAAAGTATTCTTGTCGCTTTATAATATTAAAGTTGAACCACTGTAGTCACATGAACTGTTTTAAATATGTTTTTAGTAGCTTTCTGGGCATTGAAAAAGGGAGTGTTATTGCTGGCGATGCAGGCCTCACTGAGCTATCAGATTTTATCAAAAATATCTTAATTTGTGTTCTGAAGATGAATGAAGGTCTTACGGGTGTGGAGCGACATGAGTAATTAATGACAGAATTTTCATTTTTGGGTGAACTAACCCTTTAATTCAATAATCTATTATTATTATTTACAACTTTTTTCTAACACTAACACAATTTATTGTTTTTATTATTATTATTATTTTATTTTTAACACTTTTATCTAATACTATCACTATCATACACATGAATTTCTTTGCTAAACTGAAATTGATTATTTATTTTTCATTTTCATTGTATAAATGGATCTTTATATATCATTTATCAAATACATTTTTACACAATAATACATTTTTAAATCAAATTTTTCTATACATTTTTTCGTGGTCCCCGGACTACACATTCCGTTCATTTTCTCACTAACTTTGTGAGGTGCATCATGGGATGCAGTTTAAATAGTAGTTTCCATGTATGCTGAGCACTTGTTGGCTGCTTTTCCCACACTCTCCATTCCAGCTCATATATTTGAGAAAAAAAAAAAAGTTTTATTTAAGCAAAGAAATTTGTACAGAAGCATAATTAACATTTATTTACAAAAATATACGCATAAGCCTTCAGATGAAAAGTTTCATTAAGAACATAAATCCAGTCAGGTGCGTCCAAACGTTTGACTAGAACTGTATTTAATTTCATTCTGTATAGCAGCTTTGATTTGTGTGGTACAGTAATGCACCGAGACCTTGGGCAGCGGTTCAGGCCTGGTATCTGGGATATGCATTAACCATGAGCGTAATGCACTGTGGCCAACTCTTTTCACTGAGTTGCCTTAATGAGACAAAAGTGCACATTCTACAGCTGTTTGCATTGAACCATGAGATTTTCCATGTTTATATGCATTGATAGACAGAATCTTGGATCTCCTCTCTTCCTCCTCAGCGGACCCCAGGTCCATTTCCGCTAGCCTATTCCCTCGCACTCCCTCACGCCTCACCTAAACGCATCCAACTTCTCCTCGTCTATCTCATCTCCGTCTCTCTCACCGAAGAGTCACGATCTGCGCACCAGGCTTTTTGTCTGTCAGACTCCCTCCCCTGTTCGCTCGCTGGGTGAACTCCACTGCTTTGTTGGGAGGTCCTGGTCTCCATACCACCCCCGTTCCAGCCAGTTCTCTATCAGCACAAACACACACACTACCCCTCTCCTCTGATTAATGGCAGAGCTGGGGCGTGTGCCAGGCCAGCTCCTCGCAAACTCGAGTCAAGTGAGAGAGAGAGGACAGGAGAGAGGAAGGCGAGGCAGGGCTGCCGCAGCTGTGGTTTTGGAGCCTGTCTCTCAGCCCCTGCTCTGCCCCCTCTCTCCATCTCCTCACTGGCTCCTTCGGGGACACACGCCTTGGCCAGGTCCCAGGAACCAGGGAGTCAGGACCAGGGTAAGGGGAGAGGAAGGGGGGAACAAGACAGCGAGAGAGACAGAAAGAGATAAAGGGAGAGCGAGTGTACAGAAAATGACAGGATGTTTGATTTTACTGAGGAATTTTGAGAGGTTATGGTTGAGACAACTAGATGTGGCAAGAAAAGGGTGCCTAATAAGAAATAACAGAAGAATACGAAGTGTAATAGCAGCGCTTTTCTTACATCCGTGACAGTAAAGACATTTGTAATGCTATAAGTTTCCTATTTCAAATAAATGCTGTTCTTTTGAACTTTCTATTCATCAAAGAATCCTGAAACAATGTAACAGAGTTTCCACAAAAATATTAAGCAGCACTGTTTTCAACATTGATAATAATAAATGTTTCTTGAGCACCAAATCAGCATATTGGTATGATTCCTGAAGGATCATGTGACATAAGACTGGAGTAATGGCTGCTAAAAAAATCAGCTTTGCCATCACAGGAAAAAGTCGCTATATTTAAAAAAATGTCGGTATTATGCAAGATCCTTCCTCAGCGATTGAAAACAACGTGTTATCATTATATCTTGTTCTAGCTAATCAAAAGAACTAAGCTTAGTAGTTTTATGTTTGATTTGTGTGATAGGCTATGTCATTTTAAAAGGCTAGACTAGGCTAAACTGTTAGCATGCTAACTAAAAACAGAAAATGAAATGTTTAAATTGAACTTTTTAGCTTTGGTAACAATGTGATATTTAAAAGACATTAATGGACATGTTTTTCTAACATTTCTAATCAGGCACTAAACTTAGTATCTATAAATTGATGTCGCGGCAAAGGGAATACTTTCATGACATCAGTATTTATGCTAGACACGCGCATATTTACTACTTTAGTGGTCAAGAAAGAAGTTCTTTGTGTGCAGCAGACAGTATTCAACTATTATTTTTTCAATACCGTTTGGCTAGTGACACAGAAATGACATGTAAATATGATATTGATTTAAACCCTTACATGTGAGTGGCTAGATCATGATTTCATAATTTTCTTTTTTTCTATTTTCTTTTGTGTTATCTGAAGCTGTTGCTCCATTATTGAAGGGTTCTACATGTTCTGTGCCATATTGCCGTCCCATGCTTGCGGCCCTCTGTGTGTGTGTCTCTCTTGCGGTGTTTTATGGGCTGTGTGCTGCGGTGCGCTGACCTCGCTCTCACCCTGGTGCCACCCAGCCAGTGCAGGACTCAGGCACCATTGGCCCCTGCCAAAATCCCACAGCGCCACATCTGCTATCCATAAACGCCAGCCACTCTTGCTCTCCATCTCCTTCTCACACCCCTCCATCCCCTTCCCCCTCCTCCTCCTCTCAAAGATATTTGCTTATTCTTGTTTTCCCAACTGAGCGGCACTTAAATTATACTCCTGCACAATCTCTGTTTTACATTCAATTTAAACACTCAGTGGTTCTCCTCTTATCTCTTCCTCCCCTGCAATCCATCTCTCTTTCTCGCTTTTTTTTTTTTTTACTCTCTCTCCTCTTCCAATGGAAAATCTCTTACCCATTATGTCTTCAGTGGGATCCAGCTGTGTGTGGTGGCAGTGAACTGGGAACCACAGGACATTCCTGGTCCAAGCAGCCCCAAGCCACTAGCGTTAACTCCTTCTGACTGTGGTCGAAACCAATCACATGCTCATATGAGCACTGTCCAATATACCTCCATGTAGTTTGTCCCTCACTGTCACAAACATTTTGCTTTCGATCAGCCAAGACACAATTCAACATTTCCACGTTAATCCCAAACGGATGTTTCTGGTACGCGGTAGGGCTCAAGTGGAGGAAAAACTCGACAATCACATTCCACGCATGTTTTTAGAGGAATATTCAGGGGTCAATACAAGTAAAGCTCAGTTCACATTATTTATGGCGTAAAGCTTATTACCACAAATAATTATTTTGTCATGTCCCTTGTTTTCTTTATTAAAAAAAAAAAAAAAAAAAAAAAAAAAAAAAAAAAGTAAGTAAGGCACTACAATGGAAGTGAATGGGGCCAATTTGTAAACATTAAAATACTCAGTTTAAAAAAAAAAAAAAAAAAAAAAAAACACTTACTAACCTTTTCTGTGTAAAGTTTACAACTTCGACAACTACAATTTTACAACTTCGATGGCATAGCATAATGAAAACCTAAAATGACATTAAAAATAACAAAAACAATTTTAAAGAATTAATAGAAGTGCTTTTATAAAATTATAAGCATCACATTTGGTGTTTAAATTAAGGTTACGGCGGACTTAAATGCAGTACTTCCTATAACATAAAAAAAAAAACCGTAAAACAATCTTAAAAATAAAAAAGTTTCAACAGAAGAATTATTAATATATACAGTGAGGCAATATTTGGTGGATTTAAATGCAGAAACTTAAATTGTTATAGGGTTTTTGTTATGTTGTCATGCAACAAAAGTGTAAAATAGGATAACAACAGAAAAAGTTACTGAAACAGAAATTTTCACACTAAAAATCCTATCATCACGCATATTTACCATGTTTTATTGTAACATTTACAGATTGCTCCTATTGACTTCCAATGTAAATGCCTCACTGTAACCCAGATTTTTGCTTTTTTTAAACAAGAAAAGAGAGGCTAGTCAAAATGAATTTTTCTGGTAATCAACATTACGCCACAAATGCTGTCGATTGAGCTTAACTTGTATTGAACCCGGAATATTTCTTTTAAGGACAATCTCCAGTGTGGGAGGATTAGATTTCCTCTCTAGATCATGAACATTTGGCCAGGCATACCACACCCCATTCAGCTTTAAACAAGATGTGTTTAACACATCCCCGCTCAATGCCCCCGGTGCACTATGGCTTAAAAAATGAACGAGAAAATAAATGGAGTGCCTCGACTTAACCGTCCAGAGCTTCGAGTGCACCCCTAGGCAATAAAGAAGTATTACCCTAGTGCGATTGTTTTATCATTATTTGACTTTTTCCACCATAATCAAATTCACAGCGCAGGATAAAAATGTACATATTGAACTTTTGATACCCCGTTTCTTGGATCACATTGTGTTTTTTGAGCCCAAAGCTTCACCTTCTCTTTTCCCAGACATATTGGCATGCGTCTGTGGTGTGGTCCCAACAGAACCTAGGGATGAATCATGTAGCTGCAAGCATGCGAGAGCACTGTTTTATGATAAATATTACAATTCATAAATCATTGTTTCTCAGAAGAGCAAAAGAGCGAGGGGAGGGGGTAGAGAGAGTGAAAGAGAAAGAGAACTGTAAAACATTTGGGGATCCGGCGAGAAAACAACGGAGGGTCACGCTCCCTGTGTGAGAGAGTGTAGATGGTGGTGAAAAGGGGGCTTCAGGTCAGGGAACCACCAGGGAGAGGGAGTGGTGGAAGAGTCTGTAGGAATGAAGGAGAATAACAGCGCAGACGGCACACATACACGCTCCATCTGCGCCATAAAAGCCCATAGAACCTCACTGTCATCTGCATATGGCAGCATCGCAGCGTAAATTATGGTCGCTATGCATTCGCTCACCAGCGATAATCATCCCTCACCGTTGCCAGCGATTCTGAACGATGGCAGCCAGAGGACAGTAAGGGCTGCTGTTGTTGTTGAGGACATACTTGAGGGAGATAATATATTCCAGCGTGAGGTTTGGTTTGAGCTAAATTATGAGAAATAAAAGATTGCAATGACAGTATTTACAATGAGAGTTTAGATGCGGGTTTTCGCCACTGCCTTCCTCATAAAACACAAGACACTCTCACTTTGGGTTTAGGCAGGAATTCAGTTCATTTCACATTTTTTTTCTTTCTAACACTGCTAAGGATGCGTTTACTGGTTAACAAACATTTTTGTGTCTGAGAAATTATTTCACAGGTTAATCTGTCAACCTGAGGCTGTAAATAACCAATGCCATTATGTTTGTACTGACATCGGTTAAAAACATCCCAGAATCTGTGGAAGGAAACCATTTTCACTTTAATACGTGTTTGCCATCTAGTGGTCACTGAGGGACTTGATCAAATGAAACTTTAAAGGAAATGTTTTAAGAAAGCTCAAACAAGCACAGAAATTATATATAGACATTTAATTGTCAATTAAAGTACAGAGAATCAATATCTGAGAAGCTGTGACACAAGCAGTTAGTGTCATGTTATGCTTCCATTGCTTTCAGTTCATAACTTCCTGCCTCTAGTCCATGTCAATGTCAGAATATGCCGGTGGCTGCTCTCTCTTGACCCAAGGCAGAGGGGCGGGGACATAGGGGTCGTAGGTCCAGCGAGGATACACCCTCTTATACAGATTCATCAGCACTGTGTCCTGAGAGCGTAGCTGATTGTCAAATACACACTTCATGTGGCCGTGAGTACCTGCAAAAGAACAAATAAAACTGTTGTTAAATACTGTAAATACTTCCCAACATTCACCATTTTTTAAGAATGTACCATTTGACCAATATTTACAAACAATACTGATAACTTATTATAATTATCTAATATTCAGAACTGACTTTTAAAATCAGTTTTATTTCTGAATTTGGTTAAAATAACTAAAGAGACTACAACAATAAAACATGAATAACAAATATTTATTATTATTCTTATTAAGCTTAATTAAATACACTAAATTATTTTTTATTAATATTATTAATACATTTAATTAAATGTTTAATTAAGATTTCAAATATTAATTCATTTAATGAATAAAATAAAATTAATAATAAAACATTATTACTACTATTATTAATGGTGATAATCTTTATTGTTATAAGCTTCAGCTTATCAATTAGAATTAATAATAACAACAACAATAATAATAATAATAATAATAACTAGAAGCTAAAGTTCATAAACAAACTTTGATGTTGGCTTGAGAAAGCCCAAAGCTTGAAGTGGGACTTGAATTTTGGTCGCCTTGTGTACAGCTGCGACAAATGTATTATGGCACCTTTGGAATTCCATACCTACAGTGCTATTGCTCCGACATAACCGTTCTCTTTCATCACTTATTTTGTCCATTGGTCGTAACATTTCTTACAGATTTCAGCACGTCATAAATCAGATACAGATAAATTAGCACAGTAAGATTACATTTATTTGAATGCATTAATGAGATAGCGATTGCATGTCTGAATTAGTCCTACCTGCCTGTGTAGCATCTCTCAATTAATAGGGAAGCTGGGAACTTCAAAAGTAAAGAGAAATATATGCTAAACGAACTCGAACGGGACTCGAAGTCGGGTCTCGAATCTACATTTAGTGGGGGCCTTAGGGAGAATAAATGAGGCCCTTCTAAGAGTTTTTTGTTGTTTATATATTTTTTTTTTTTTTTTTTTTTTTTTTTTTTTTAGAGCACAGAATTAATAAAAATAATAATAATAATAATAGTACAATTATAATCATCGTCATCATTATGCAAAAAGGTTTTGTGATCTAAATGGTTGAAAATTAATTAATAATTTGAGAAATGTCTAACTGCTAGTAAATTCTCTAGTAAATGGTTAAGTTCATTAAAAGTTTCTCTCCACCACTGAGTTTTTTTTCTTTACCTAAAGCTTCCTTGATGTGTCCTCTTCGTCCCCATTTTGTACGTAGTTCTACTGGCTTAAACCACAGAATATCATCTGCAAAAAAAGAAATGCTTTAATGTTGGACTCAAATGTCAAAACTCAACAGAACGATTGATTTAACACCACACAACCATCTGAAGATAAACAGGAAATGTCTAACACCTCCCTTCTCACCTCTGTTGAAGAACATGTAACGGACCACAGCAGAGCGCCGATTGATTTTGAAAGGGTGTCCACTCAGCACGATTCTCTTCAACACCACACGCCGAGGATCGCAGCTCAAAAGACAACCTGTGGCCACCAGGTCCTGCATACCTGTGGTAAAAGGTTAAACAAAAAAGCTGAACCACATGCTGTAGTGGTGAAGGCAGTTCTCTGTTTGAATCAAATGTTTTGTCTGATTCTCCCCACCATTGTCTCGCTGTTTGAAGACCAGGACACCAGCTGTGGGGAAGGTAATGGGGGCATAGACAGACATCACTGTAGGAGCATCAGGACGCAGGAACCGCTCCAACTTGTGTTTATCAGCTGAGGACATAGAAAAAACAGATTTAATCTCAATAATGGCATTTAATGAGATTTAACCCTGTATTTTTAAATGGAAGTTCCTCACAAAGGGAACATCATATTTAGGGGTCCGTGGCATCATAAAAAAATTGAAAGCCCCTGCTAAAAAAGAAATCCTCTGAAAAACATGATGCTCTCTTTAGGCTGTTATTACCAGAAGTGTGCTGTGAGAAGATGGCTGAAGCTCTGAAGCGTCTGAAACCACACTGAAACACCAGCTCCTCTTTCGATTTGATGGGTTCTGTGTTGCTCGGGTGCTGCCGCACCAACATATGCATCACTGACATCTGCAAACAGACGACTATTTCAATACTGACTATAATTATTTGTGCAAGTGCATTTAAACTGAGCAGTACTACTGTATTTCAAAAATCAAACATCACTACTAAATTTTACCCTTTATGTTTGAGAATCTTCTAAGCTGTAAGTACCTTCTGTTCATGTGGTAGCAGAGACACCAGCACTAATGGTTTGCCGGTCAGGAAGCTCTCCATTACTGAGGGAGGAACGTCCACAATATGAAGAGTCACATACCAGCCTACCTGCAGAAATAAAAGACAGACATTTCCAAACAAATTCCTTGGGTAAACAGTGAAACACCAAAGTTTCTGGAACAAAACCTAGAACTCTCTAGCCAACACCCCTTCCCCCCCCCTTACAAACCATCGCTCCTTCATCCTCGCTAGCAGCATCTGCTAATATTCGGCGACGCATGCGCTCAAAGTTCTGGAATTGGTAGATGCGCGAGTAGTTGGGAGGCAAGTTCTCCAAGGGGTCCCATGGGGAGGAACGAAAACTCTTCAGACCTCTGAACCTCTGGAACCTGAACATGCAGAACAGGGTAGAAACCTTGTGTACATTACTGTTCAAAAGTCTGGCGTCAGTACGTTTTTTTTTTTAAGAAATTAATACTTTTATCCAGCAAAAATGCATTAAATAAATAATAAATAAATGCTGTTCTTTTGAACTTTATATTCAAATAATCTTGAAAAAAATTTATCACCATTTCTACAAAAATATTAAGCACCAACTGTTTTAAGTTTTGAGCATCAAATCAGCATATTAGAATGATTTCTGAAGAATCATGTGTTATATTTATATAACAAAGTTATATTTAAAAGACCTTTATAGTGCTTTTTGTCTTTTTTGGAGTTTGACAGCACAGTCAACTAGGGGTGCACAATATATCGGTACCATATCAGTTATCAGCCGATATTAGAGATTTTTTTATTATTTATCATGTCAACCATGTTTATATAAACTGTTTGCAACATTTATATTACTTTAACTTTAAGTGAGTGTTAGATAATGGCAATCTTTAAAAAATGAATAACACTTAACACTGTTAAATGTAATCTTTAGCAGATATCAAAATGAATACCCATATTTTCATACTATACATTATAATGTTGTGATGCCTAAATTCACTTGCAGCATTTAAAATGACTGATTTTTGTATTTAGTGTTTTATTTTTCATTTACTTCAGCCAAATAGTACTGAATTTCAAAATTTGCTATAACTTACAAATAATTATCGGTTTATCTATAACAGCCTTTTTTAATACATGCTCATCCTTAATGACAATCATGAACTGCATGGAAAAGAACTTATTTATTTTTGTGTTTGATTTACAATACTATTCAAACACAGGGATTGGAACAACATGGTGACAAGTAAAATAAGATAAAAATGTTAATTCTTGGTCGAACTATGCCTTTAAAATCTAACACGGACAGATACATTGTTGGAACTGTCGTGGTTCTTACCGTGTCTTGGCTGGGACGTCTAGGGGAGTGTCGACTTCATCGGGGAACATCTCATTGGCACGTGCCTCTCGATATCTCCTCAGCCCCTCTCCCTCCTCAGCCTCGTCAATGTCTTCATCATACTTCTGATCGACTCCGGTGCGTCCGGTGGAACTGATCTCCTCCTCCTCTTCTTCCCCGTCGTCATCATCTCCTTCAGATGCGCATTCAGATCCAGCATCCTTGGAGAGGAAGAGAAGCATGTAAAAACATTTCTCTAGACATACATCCACATAGAGTCTAGCAAACCCAAACAAAACGGTCTATTTCTTTGAAGTAAACTAAACAGACAGCATAGTGGCTGAAATAGGAAAAAGACAAGACATACCGCTGGGGTGCATTAACCCCCCTGTGGGGTCAACCTGTAGAACAATCGCAGGTGCAGTAATAAAAATAATCTCTGTAATCATCTGTAGTACCACTTCCCTATTGTTAACATCTTGCATTGAAAAGTCTCCTTTGGTGCGCCCCAAGACATCAAACACATGCTAATTATGATTAAAGAAAATAAATGGACCAGAGCTTCCATACATGTCAAGCTTCCCCTTGTTCTTTCAAGCCCAGCTGGTATAAATAAATGGCCACCCCCTCCGCAAGTCTCGACAGGAAGTTCTGTCCAAAGAGCAGGAAGACAGAAGGCTTCTCTCGGGACTCCCTCTCCAAACACTATTGTTGCATCGAGATGCCTGGCACTAAGGCCAAGCAGCAGATATTGAGAAAACAAACAGTGCCTCTCCACCACACAGCGCATAGTCACGTATGCACCATTCCGCCCACGCCGTGCCCACCCTCCATCTCATCCTTCTGACTTTATTTAGACCTTCAATCATTATCGGGCAGTCAGATGTGCTTGGGTTTAACGCTCTTTTGCCAAGTTCGCTCCTGATTGGTCACTTCTGCTGCCACCTCGCAGGTTGTCATAACAACAGATAAACAAAAACAAATGCTGTTTGCTTCCTAGGGTGTGAGGTGTAATTGTGTATTGTATATTGTATATATATCACACAACAAACCAAGAATCAGGAATATGATCATCTAAGAACAAAAAAAGGAAAACATGCCCACTCCCCCCCAATTATAACTATAAAACAACAATAATAATTAAAAAAAAAAAGATTATTAAAAATATTTATTATTTAAGTTGTATTTTATTATTATTATTATATTATACTATTGCAATAATACTACTGTACTGTAAAATAAATATTTTGGATTTTGCATAAATTTGCAGATTTATTTATATTCTCATTACAAATCTGGTAAAATGGGTGGCGCGCATTATGTTTTCAAGCGTATGTAATAAGCAACCCAAACTCACAATGCTTACAGAGATGGAGCTTGTGTGTGGAGCTGCATTTACTGTGAACAGAGCCAATACAAGATACTGAAAATGTGTAATAGATATATTATACAGAAATCCAGGGCCGTAACCACCATAGACATTGAGGGCGACAAGTCCCCCCCAATAATTAGAAATGTCCAAATCGTCCCCCCCAATATTCGAAATTCTTGCACTGCTCTGCTGCACTTCATTACAGCACTCTGCATGTTGTTAGGATGACAAAAAGGTTTAAAAGTTTGGTCTGCCTCAGTGGTCTAAGTGCGCTCGTCAATGTCAAAATGATTGAGATGGCCAATCAAATTAAAAAGTAGGCGGGGTTTACATTCTCTTTTTGCTCGTGCGCACAGTCTTCACAGCACAGACGAGCGCGCCAAACGATTGCTTAACGCTGTCGCTGAGCTTCTATTTTTCTGGTAAAATTCACAAAACAAATACACATGTCCCTGCTCTTGATATATAACCATTGATGGACATCTTCGATTTTAATGAGGAAAAAAAAAAAAAAAAAAAAACTACGGGAGGGCGGATTAGAACACGCAACCTTTGATACTGTTAACAAAAATTCTACCACTAGACCACTCGGGAATTCAAATGCTTATTGCGGATTTATAAATTTATTCACCAAACTGAAGAATCTCAGCACTAACAATATATTGTATGAAACTATCACATTAAATGTGAGTACTATTGTAAATGTAAATAGTAATATGTACTATTGAAATAGATTTTTCTACAATTGTTATTGTACATATCTGATATAGCTTTGTATTAGCAACAATTTCGTTTTGTTTCTTTATGCTTTATTAAAAAAAAAGGGGGGGGGGGGGGGGGTTAACATGTCTAATCTATATTTATGCTTGTTTACAGTTTCTGTGTGATTTATTTTGGCGGACCATCTTTAATAGTTTCCTGTTTGCCATAACCAAATATCTACAGAGGAGGTTGTAATTGTTTAGTTTTCCTTCTAAAGGAAATGCTTCATCAAAGACTTGTGACTGCTTGTGTCAAAATAATAAAAAAAAAAAAAAATTAAAAAAATAAATAAATAAATAATAAAAAAAATCACCTGAGATTCATTGTCATCATCCATTTCGTCTTCCATCATCCCATCTTCATCATCATCATCATCATCATCATCACAGCTGTCAACATCATCATCATCCTCCTGTTCGGCATTATCAGCGATCCATGTGGCCTGATAGTCAGACGTCCCCTTTGGTACCTTCATCACTCTCCTGTTCTTACTGGCCTCTGAACAAAAATAAACATATCAATATCCATATTGTCCATAAAGAGAATCTCAATAATCCATTTAGGTCACTAGTAGGCATTCCTGCACAACTGGCTATAACTTTAAAAACTCTGATAATAAATGAGATGTACTGCCTCTAAAAAAAGAAAAAAAGAAACTGTATGCGAGTTGCAGCAGTGCATAATGCGTTATATCATGAACAAGATGAAAGGTTTGCATGAATCAAACTGGCCACCGTCAATTATATCCCTGTATGTGGGCAGGCACAAATCATGTAGAACAATGAAACTGCTCACACTAATATTAAGTTCTCTGTCTTGCCAACACTGGACTACAGTGTCTCACAAGAGACAGATCATGTATTCACTATAACAGTCGCCACATTACATTGTTGCTCAATTGCATAGTCACTGGACACAAAAAAAAGAAGACAGACTTCCGGATTGATTTGTCACTGTTAACATGAAGCAATGTTATTTTAAGTATTATTTTAATACTATTATAGTTTTTACTTTTTTTGTTTTGTTTTTTTCCTTCTGTTTTCTTTTCTATTACCACTATTTAGGTTTTTACATTTCTTTTTCTTTTTTTATATATATCTCCATTTAGTACTTCAAATTAAACTCATTTCAGTTAGATGCCAAGGCAACTATTCTCATTTTCATTTAAAGTTTTCCATCTAATGTTTATATTTTATTTTATTTCAATTTACAAAAATGTTTCTGATCGTTTTAGTTAACAGTATTTACTCTGGTGCGAACAGGGCTCAAGAGCTCATGGTAATACGGTACCTTCTGCCTCCTCCAGCTCTGCTTCTGTGGGCCACGTCTGCTCCCCATCCATGGGGTCCACCTCTGCCTCCGCCTGCAGGCTCTCTCTCTTCTCAGGGTCTGCTTTCATCAACACCCGAACATCCCCACTCATATCTCCATCACCACCATCCTACAAGACATACAGAGACAAAGATACAACAATCTTAATAAATAAACATCACAAATAATAAGTAAATCAGGTGTGACATAATACTCCAGCGTCAATGAATTAGGCTAGTCCATCCACAATGAAAGTGAAAATGTTACATGTTGGCACATAATTATAGCCAATCAGAACACAAATGAGTTTTAATACAGTTATTAGGACCAGGATTCTGGACCAATGATTTTTCTCACTGTAGGATTTTATTCAGTGGTTCTCAACAAGGGGGCCTTAGAAAACTTTTGAACTTTAAATTTTAATTCATTTTAAAAGTGTGATTTCTAGACCCGGACAAGTTGTGTAAATTGATACAATCTTAAAATTACATAGGCATTTTTATAATGAATACACTACTAATGCCAAGCTCTAAAATATTTCATCAGGTAGAAATTGAGAATAAAACATTTTTAAAAATCCTGATCATTAATCCTTCAAAATCAGTAATAATGGTAACAATAAGGTTCTATTGTTAAAAGCATTTATTAATGTTAGCTAATGTTAATTACAAAAATAATGACTTTATTCAACTATTTTTCCTCTTCCCTGTCAGTCTCCTATGCAGTTGACACAGTGAACGCAGTGCAGCGCTTCCGTGTTCAACGTCAGAACGACTCTGTATTGGCCGGCTCCTGCGTCAGCATCACACGTGGTGCTTACGTGAACAGCCAATACTGAGCCGGCGTTCAGATGTAAACACGGAAGTAACGGATGTCAACTGCATAGGAGACTGACAGGGAAGAGGAAAAATTGTTGAATAAAGTCGATATTTTTATTTTTGAGCACAAAAAGTGTTCGTTGTTTCATAACGTTAAGGTTGAACCACTGTAGTCACATTGACTACTTTAACGATGTCTTTACTACTTCTCTGGACCTTGAATGTGGTAATTTTGTTGCTTTCTATGGAAAATAAAAAACCTCTCGGATTTCATCAAAAATATCTTAATTTGTGTTCTGAAAACGAACAAAGGTCTTGCGGGATTGGAACGACATGAGGTTGAGTAATTAATGACAGAAATTAAATTTTTGGGTGATCTAACCCTTTAACTGACATTAACTAATGGGACCTTATTGTAAAATATTGATTAATCCTTTAAGGGTAACATTATTCTTCCATTAATTAAGAGGAACATTAATATTATGGCCTCATTAAATCTTCAAATTAAGTGGGGAGGGGGCTTCTAATATTGTTGTGGGGGCCTTGGAGTCAAAGTTGAGAACAACTGCTTGTAGCACCTAGGTTAAGAGATGGTGTTGAACTTGGAATTAATTAAGAATAAATGAATCAATGAACGAAAAAGTTGCACTGTAAAATCATAACAAAAATGTCTTCAAAAGTCAACAGTAACATAGCCTCCTAACCGTCATCTCTACGTCTCGTCCTGGCTTTGCCTGGCGAGGGGCTGCTGTCACGATGGGTAGAGGGTCTGCAGGAGCATCGATCTGGCTGAGCTGAAAGTCTCCATGACCTGTGATATGCACCAGCCTATTGACTTGCAGAGGACAGCCTCGAATATATCCTGACACACAGAGGGTTCCTAACCCTGTGGCTGGGCCCCCTGTCCCATTCTGGCTGGCGTTCGGTATATATGTGGCTTTCTGAGCCAGCAGGTGTGAGCGGCGAGAGCGGAAGCCCAGGCGCCTCTGTTTCTGTGCCGACAGGTGCCTCAGCAATAGCGTGGCATCCTGTTCGTTGTCCACAGGGAAGAGACGCCCATCTGGGAAATGAGACTCTACCAAACGAGAGAGTGCTTTCCGAGACTCAGCGCGTTTCTTCACCGCTAGATTGGCCACTCCCTGACACACCAGTGCTGCAGGGCAAAGAGGAAGAAGAATTGGTTACAATTTGACATTCGCATCAAATATTTGTGTAGAATGACTGGTAAACTGTATAATTGATTGTTTCCAGTCATATCTCACCATGACTTGGCAACCCCTGGGCAAAGAGGCAGGACAGGCAGTACTCTCCATAGCTGTCCCAACCTTCAGTCGACTCTAACACAAACACCAAACTGTCTGCAATCTTCGCCACATCCAGGAGTGAATGCATATCAACTGAAGTGAGACAAAAGAAGATTTTTACAGCACTTTTTACAGCCCTTAAACACAAAAAATGTGCTGTAAAAAATATTTGCACTTTCTTGAAATAGCAGTAATTGCTTTTGATAACAAGATATCAAACCAAAGTGGAGCTTATCCAAAAGAAATGTACTAATAATAAAAAAAGTCTATACTACTTTGCCTAAATTAATTAAAAATAAAACAAACATTTAAATTAAAATCATAAATTAAAATGTTTTTGTGCCACAAGTTAATTTTACGATAAAATGGACAGTAAGAAAAAACGGATATTATGAAATTTGCTAAAACATTACATTTAACAGTGTTTTTAGTTATTAAATTATCATTAGATGACAACAAAGGTAATCTTAAAATAATAGCATGCACAATTAGGCATCCAATATCGACTGATACTGTTATATGTAAAATTAATAAAAACCTCTAATATTAGCTGATAACTGATTTAGTATAATCTATATAAATATATTGTATATAATGCATCCCATAATCACAAACACACTTTTCAGGTAAATCAATTTACAAAAACAGGTTAGTGACTTCATACATACACTAAAAATGAAACTAGCTAGTTAAAAGCAATTGAAAAAAGAAAATGAAATTTTAATTGAATACTTTTTTCACTTGGTCCAATGTTTTGTTATCGAATGCAATTAAATTCAAACATTTGTGAGCGTGGCTTAAATCTACACTAATGTTTAAAAAATGTTGGGGCCAGTAAGATTTTATTTAACTAGGATGGGTGCATCGATCAAATGTTATAGTAAAAACATTACAAAATATGTTCCAAAATGTTACAAAATATTTCCGTTAAAAAAAAAAACACGGTTTTTATATTCGTAAAAGAATCACAAAAAAAACTATCACCATTTTCACAAAAATATCAAGAAGCACTGATAATGTTTAAAATGTTTCTTGAGCATCAAATCAGCATATCAGAAGGATTTCTGAAGGATCATGTGACACTGAAGACTGGAGTAATGATGCTGAAAATTCAGCTTTACCATCACAGGAATAAAATTATATTGTAAAATGCATTCAAATAGAAAACTGGTATTTTGAATTGTAATAATATTTCACAATATTACTGTTTTTACTGTATGTATCAATTAAATGCAGCCTTGGTGAACATAAAAGACTTCTTTCAAAAACATTACAAAAAATCTTAAATATTTAAAAAGGTAGTGTAAATACTTTTTGTGACCACTATACAGTGTCAGAAGTTAGAAATGAAATTCATTTGTGCTTAATCAGCATTTGATCCTTTGCTAAAAGTGTTACCTGTGTCTGGAGTGTAGAAAGTGAATCTCTGTTTAAAGCGGGGTAGAACAAGACCAAAACTGTCCTTAGCCCCAGTGACTCCTTGATCCTCATGCACCACGCCACCAACTCCTTCACCTCTCAATATCTTGCTGACAGCGCTAGCATCCACTCCTGCATGAAGACCTATGACTGCCACCAGATGAGGGGGTCCATCCCTGCTGCCCAGCTTCCTTTTCTCTGTCAGCACCTGTCATCATCAACAACCCCAAGGAAATTAGTTACTCATCAAATGGCCAATCTGTAAACCAAGTAGATGTCTAATAATGTCACATTACCAAGTCTTTTTTGTTGCGACGCAGCTGGTTGGCTTTGTTTCTGCGGTCCATTTTCCTTATCACTCTTCTCTGTTTTTTGGTGAGAGCCATGACAGCAACTCTACCTAATTTGATTGGCAAGATGTACTGGGTCAAGTTTACTGTCTTACAATACAGTATTGATGTACAAATACACTGCATAATGATTATAACAAAGAATTGATCAACAAGTAAGAATAGGATCAATGAGAACCAGACTAAGATGGTTTGCTGGTCTCTCAGCCTGGTTTTAGAGGAGCTTTGGCACTTTTGATGTGTTCAGGCTGGGAGACCAGCTTAAACCAACTCAGAGTAGCAAGCATCTTAGACTGGCTTAAAGGGATAGTTCACCCAAAAATGAAAATTATGTCATCATTCACTCGCCCTCAAGTTGTTCCAAACCTGTATAAATTTCTTTGTTCTGCTGAACACGAAGGAAGATATTTTGAAGGAAGTTTGTAACTTTGGGGCACCATTGACTTCCATAGTAGGAAAAAAAAATACACTGGAAGTCAATGGTGCCCCAGAATTGTTCAGTTTCCCACATTCTTCAAAATATATTCCTTTGTGTTCAACAGAACAAAGAAATTTACAATTTAGGTTCGGAACAACCTGAGGGTTAGTAAATGATGACAGAATTTTAATTTTTGGGTGAACTATCCCTTTAAGTTCAAGATTCAAGATTACTTTATTTGTACTTTAGGACATTTGTCTTGGACAAAGCTATTAAACGTTATTTAAAGCACGTTAAACGTATATCTCTCTACTTCTCTAAATATGTATATTCTCACATACATTTTCCAGCAGTAATCAGTCTCAATGATTACTGCTCGGATCTTTAAACACGTGTTCAGTCAGACAGGCACTGCCCACGTGACGGTTCGCTCGTATATATTTGTGAATAAACCCATCAGACATACCCTTGTTCTCACGCCCGATCTCGCCTTTAGTTCGGTGTTTTCCATGCTTGTGCTGTTTGTTTTTCTGTTTATAAGCTCCAGCTCTGTGAGCCTGCTGCTGTTCATCTCCTGCAGCCATTTTCCGTCATGCCGCACATGTAAACTTTATTGACGTCATATCCAAGCGCCTGGCTTTCCTTCTGCACAATCTCCACTGAGTGATATAGTGCCCGAGTGCCACCTACTGTTCTTCAGCTGAAATATCCGAACATGGATACAAGGACTCAGGCTCATCAAAATTTATAGTCAATCTCATGAAAACGATCAGTGGACATTTTTACTCCCCAAAATTTATCTTAAAAGATTTTTAGGACCAGTAAAAAATTTTTTTGCACTGTTATGACAATGTGATAATGTTAAAAACATTACTATTTTTTGTCTGTTAAAGGATTAGTTCACTTCAGAATCAAAATTTCCTGATTATTTACTCATCCCCATGTCATCCAAGATGTTTATGTCTTTCTTTCTTCGGTCAAAAAGAAATTGTGGCTTTTGATGAAAACATTCCAGGATTTTTCTCCTTATAGTAATGTGATAATGTTAAAAAACATTACTATTTTTTGTCTGTTAGTATATAATTTACATATTAAGTACATTTGTAAAGCACAGTTGTTAGTATCATGGTAGTATTTGTCATACTGAATTTAATTTATGCTTTTAAATTTATTTATTTTTTTTATTAATATCAAAACTTAGCTATAAAAATACTTTTCAACAGGATGTCTGGCTTTTTTGTTTTGTAATAAACAAACATAAATGCACAGTTATTTACACCATTAAATATATCTGCAAGCTGCCTGAGCTTTCACATGCTGGTTCGAATCCAGCATCACATCTTGATCCTATCCTTTTTTCCTTTTCTTTTTACCTCGTTCTGTTGCCCTATAAATAAAAGGGACAAAACCCTGTAAATATAACTTAAAAAATTAAAAAAATGATCATCTATGCAGGACAGAGCTTATATTTTCTTGAGCAATTTAATTTCAGCATGTTTTCTGATTCATGCCTGTGAGTTTTATTATTTTAAATTGACATAAAAAATATCATAAAATAAGAAAACAAACAAATGTGTCCTCCATTCATAGTCATAGTCCATTTTAAAAATAGATTATACAGAGGAAATCATAAATAATTCCCAGCAGCACAAAAACAAAGCTATTTTAGATCTTCTCTAAACATCTGATAAACACCAAGAGTTCATACAAAGTGTATTTAGCCATATTAAAGTGGGATGTCAACTGGGTCATTTAGTCCCTCGAGAATTTCTTTGTTGTTTTGTGTTCAGTCATTAACAGACCACAGTGTCTCTCTAATGACATCAACAGGATGAAGCATGGCTCTTTAAATCCCATTCATAAAACAGGCTCCATACATCTCAAAACCCTCTGTTCGCCTGGATACAGTGACAGCATCCTGCGCTCTCATTGGCTGAGAGAGATGGCTGCTTCGGAACCAACCCAGAGCGCTAGTTCTCTGCTCTGTTTACCAATTGGTTGCTTGCAGGCTTGTTGACATCACTTTAATAATTTTGCCCAGGGATCAGCTTTAACCTCTTAGTGATCCATAAAAGCGATGATTACCAATATTGAACAATACCAAGAAAACCTACAGCTCTGTTCAATTTTAGGCTTAAACTGTGGTGAAATTTATTGTCATCATAAAGTGTAGCTGGGATTACAACAGAGGCGAGCTGTAATCCTTTACATTTGATTTTTATGACTTGTTCTCTGCTTGTCCTAGTTATCTTCATGTCCATCTGTGTGAGTGCTGGTAGGTTTTCAAACTTCAGACACACAAGAAAAAATCATCATAATCATTTACATTTCTTTGAGAAGACATCAACATCATCATGCGCACTAGCATAGTATCATAATCACTAAATCTCCAAAACGTTTCCAAGATACTTGTTAAACTGATAACTTTATGTGATACACTTTTTATAATGTATTACTCCAAAAATTCCAACAAATATAATCATAATGCTGAAATTGCATTGCTGCACTTTAGTCAGCTGCTTATTTTACAGGAATCACGTTTCATTACATTTTCCTCTGATTTCATCTGTTTACCTCTCCAGAACTGCCATGCTGCAATTAACATCATAATGGATCAGGGTGGGATATCCTAATACTTCTCTAGGAAAATAAAAATGTGACAGACAGAGCTTATTCCTCAACGATTTTGGCAGCCACAGCAAACAAAGTTTTAAATATTGATAAAGGACATATTTATGTGTATAGCTGTTTATTATAAGGGTTTTAATGCTCTGTCTCTTGGGGCCGGTGGGAGTTTCCCACATTGGGAGGGCGGAACTGGCGTTCCAGGAACCAAGACGAAAGGATGAGGGCAGTATTGGTCCGAATCTTTTAGCGAATCGGCTCGCTTCGTGAACCGGTTCAAAAAATTCGATTCATAGAATCCTTTATGTCGCACTCCAAGCACTCTAGAAATAATCACGGTTTTAAATAACGCCACTGTTTATCACTATGTTTTGTTTTGCATTAAATTTTGTTTGTGTTGTTTAACTAGCCAAAATATAGAGCGACGTATTGTTGCTATGATTACCTCAACAGACAAGCGATTTCTGTTCACGAGCGCAAAGTAGGAAAAACCTCTGTGGATACTATAAACGTTGCTTGAAAACGCTATAAAAGCATACTACTGTATAAAAAGCCTACTTTTTAAAACTGCTTTTGGAAAATTAAATAAAAAAAAAACTTTTTAAAGAACAATAATTCGCACCACTGTAGGATTCTCAAGCGCCTTACGAATCGGCTCGAAGAGTCATTCAAAAGATTCAGTTCAAACGAATAATTCGTTGGCGAATCGGACATCACTAGAGGAGGGCAGAGAGAGAAAAATCACAGCCACCATCACAACATGATCATCACCCCACATCCCAAACACACTGGTTCAAAAAACAACAGTCTCGAGCATTTCGGAACGAATCTGAGAAGTGGTCTCGTCGTCGGTCTGTAAAAGGACCGTGTTTATCACTGTTTTTAAGCCGTCAGGGAGTGGATCTGTCTCGGACGCCATCTTTAGCAAGCAGTAGCCCGGGAGAGTGAAGAGCTGCTGGGCCACCGTTAACCAGCACCGGGCTGGAGCAATTTCTCCAGCTTGACGCTCCTGCTTGACAGCGATCGATAAGTTGCTGGGGACTGATTTGGGGTCGGTAGGCGTGTTTCTGTCCACTGGGTTTGTTGTTGTTGTTGTGGTCGGAGGAGTTTTCTCGGGCTGGCTGCTCATCCTGGCCTGTTGGGAGGGTAAGTGAGCTGTTAGCTCTTCTGCTAACTTAAGTTCATGTCAAAATAAACACGTACTGCTTTTCAACACAACAAAAGGGGTTAGTTAAATCTTTATCAGTTTACTGTAACCGATTCCAGTGAATTAACATTAAAACGCAACTGTTTTTGATCTAAGTTTATTAGTTTCCACCCAAGTCATGGGTTTGACTGTAGAAGTTTGGCTGCAGGTGATGAAGCTGTTAACAGATCTTCATATTCAGCATGTAGAAATGCATGTGTATGTTGGGATTTTAGCTCTGGAGTGTGTAATCTGTGTGTAATATGGATGTCACCAGGAGAGCTTGTCTGTTCTGTCCATTATGATAATATATTTCAAATATATTAAGATGTGTTGTTGATTTATTGTGATCTGAAATACTTAAAAAATGCTGTTAATGTAAAGTGAATGTGCAGTTGATCATCTTCCAGGCTTTTGATCTGTAGACTTTATCTGTGTAAACAGCCGTTTAATTAGATGTATTTGTACAGTTGAGATGTACAGACTGAATGATAGTGATGGATGGACCAACTGTTTACATTTTGAATTTTCCATGATGGCTATCTGTCAACGGGATGCTGCATTTGTTGTTATAGATCTGATGATTCATAAATGGCTCTTAGGCATTGTGATTGCTTCTGCTACCTGTACATTGATGCTTGTATGCTGAGTTTGCCCAGCCACAGTGGAAATTGTGGCAGCTCTGATTGTAATGCAGTGAAGCTTTGCTGCATTTGTTTATGGCTTTGCATTGCTCATAAACATGCAAACTGGTGGTATGTGAATGAGTGGCTGAATAGTGCCTCTGTTGTTGAGAGACACTGGCTGCTTTCTCCACCGTGATTGTCTTTCTCTGACCTCATTGCTGCCTCTTAAATCTGGGCCTCTGTCCTCTCTCCGCACAGCATCCGTTACACTGAGCCCTCGGGGTCTCCACTCCCACATCCATCTGATATCAGACTTCTGATTATCATTGATGTCATCAAGTGACTAACACAAGTTTCAAATCAGTTTTGATTCTTTCCATGCATCCTTCTCTCTTGCAGGATGGTGATTGTCTCAAATATCCTAAATGTATGGCTGTTCTCGCACAGTGAGATCTTTGGTGTTGCGCTGACTAGATTTGAATTTTGTCCTCCTGAGCAGTTAATTATGATTATTATTGAAGTGCATAGCTATTGTTGTTGTTGTTGTTATTGCTGGCCCAGTAGTTCAGAATTGTACTTGCGTACATATTATAGTATAATAAATGTATTAATTATAAATTAAGTATATTATTTATTATAACTAATATAATAATTTATAATTAAATTGGGTAACACTTTTAGTGTCCTTGTTACATATGTTACACGTGGTTACTATAGTAATTATGCATAATTACATGCAATTAACCCTAAACCAAACCTAACCCTATAGTAAGTACTTGTAGTTACTTAAAGGATTAGTTTACTTTCAAATGAAAATTACCCTAAGCTGTACTCACCCTCAAGCCATCCTAGGTGTATATGATTTTCTTCTTTCTGATGAACACAGTCGGAGAAATATTAATAAATATCCTGACGCATCCGAGCTTTATAATGGCAGTGAGCTGGTTCAACGAGTATGAGCTGAAGAAAGTGCTTCCATCCACATCCATCCATCATAAATGTACTTCACACGGCTCTGGGGGGTTAATAAAGGCCTTCTGAAGCGTTTGTGTAAAAAAAAAATCCATATTTAACAAGTTATGAAGTCAAATATCAAGCTTCTGCCAGACCACCTTCCGTATTCAAGTTGTGAAGAAAGTGTAAACTGGCATCGTGTCAGTTACACTTTCTTCGTAAGTTGAATACGGAAGGTGGTCTGGCGGAAGCTACATATTTTACTTCATAACTTGTTAAATATGGATATTTTTTAACACAAACGCATCGCTTCGCTTCAGAAGGCCAAATATATCCTAAAGAAGCTTCAAGGGCTATTTCTAAAATGTATTGAAATGTATAGCTAATTGATTTTGTACAAGAGACTAATTATACATTGATTAAAAAAATGTTTTATTGCTTTCAATGAACAAACACTTAACAGCTAGATGGTAGGGCTGTGAAACGATTAATCGCGATTAATCGGATCCAAATAAAAGTTTGTGTTTACATAATATATATATATGTGTGTGTGTGTGTGTGTGTGTATATATATGTGTGTATATATATATATATATATACATACACACAGACACACACATGCATGTATATATTTTACAAGAATATATTATATTTATATATAAAATATTTATATATAATGTAATATAAATCATATATATATACAGTACATGTAAATATTTCTTAAATATATACATGTATATATACATAATAAATATACACACACTACACATAAATTATGTAAACACAAACTTTTATTTTGGATGCAATTAATCACGATTAATCGTTTGACAGACCTACTAGAATGGTCTACTAAATAATGCCCATGGTACTATTTCCAAATGAAATGATCTCCACAGGTGCAGCTAGGACGCGCAGGGCCTAATCACTCGCAAGGTCATACTCAGTGTTTATAAATACACAGCGGTGCACCGCCAGCATGGGACAGCATCTCTAAAAGCTCTGCCTATGGAGAAGGACTGGGTCAGAGTTGTGCTGCTGTTTGTCTGGCAAATGAGGGGAACTCCCTGCTCGGACAGAGGAGTTTCCTAGACATTCCCCCTCATCTGAATTTAAAGGATGTTGTGATACTTGATTAAGGAGAGGGGTAAGTTGTTTGACATCCTGACGAATTCTTTCAGGCTAGTCCTAACCGAACGGTGTCTATGGACAGGGATATATAGGTGTAGGACAGTAACAGTAATGTCTACAGTGTAAATTCCCTGAAAGGGCATTTTTGATAATATTATATGCATGAACAAGCTGGGTTTTTGGACAGATAGAGCTATTTCCTTGTGTTTCACATCTTTGCGGTAACAGACCCAAGTTGCAGTTCTGTTTTTCAGCTTTTCACACATTCCTGAATAGCAACTCAGCATTTCTCCATTTGTGTCGTACGGCTTTGCATTGACTTTGAGTTTTGTTTAAACTTGTCAGTTCATTGGAAAATAAGATAAAGTCCGAAGGAAATGAGTGAAGGAGTGAAGAATGTTGATGTTGACTTAAAGAGCTGATTAGCACTGAAATGGTTGATGGGAGATTTGAAGTGCCATTAGCACATGAGCTGAGTGAACAGGAAATAGAGAAACAGTGAGTGAAAGAAAACGACATCATGTAGGCAGTTCCTGCCCTCCTGTTGTGTCGTCCTGTCCTGCCACATTCCTTCTGTGTGTGTCTGTTGAATGGCATGATGGGATGTCATCTCGTTCTGTCTTTCAAAGTCCTGCCCTTACAGCCTGTGTCACATGCTAAGCATCCGGCAGCTAGCATGATTGCTTTGCATCACCGATTTCTTAAATTCCATGTCAATGATTTGAATTGAGGTAACGAATGGGATGCATCGCAGAACAGTCATTTGAATTTGAATTTAAGGAGGTAGGAATAAGATGGAATGAACAAGCATTCATTTAAAAGAACATTTTACATGTTAAAAATATTAATATATACAGTACCATTCAAAAGTTTGGGGTCAGTAAGAGTTTAAAAAATTAAAAAATATATTCTGCAAGGATGCATTAAATTGATCAAAAGTGACAGTAAAGACTTTTATAGAGAGAGATTTCTAGGGGTGCTCTGTTTGATCGGCTACTGATCGCTATTGGCTGATAATCGCTTCTAATGATTGGATCAGTGATCTCTCAATTTGTCAAAACTAGTAGTCATTCATTTGAAGTGATTAGTCTACTTTTTTTTTTTCTTTTTTTTTTTTTTGAGCACGCTCAAGTTCACATAGAGACGGCAGAAAGCTGTCTCTATGTGTTATTTGTTATTGTGAGTGCACACAAATAAAAGTAGACTCTTTACAGATTCAAAAGATGTATTACTTTTATCTGTATGACCAAAAATGACAAAGTATTTTTGCATCAAGTGCAAGTGATCACGCCGGCGTCTCCATGTTAGTTGTCATGCAGTAAGCGCACTACTATTCAGCTTTCAGATTCCGCACAAACACTTGAATAGCTCACATTTTTCTAGGTTAAAGTTAAAGCAAGCGGCCATGTAAAGTTGCTACTACTTAAATGTTTTAGGTGATAAGCCATATTTGAGGTCGATAAATGACAGGCGAGCGTTTGGATGTCCTGCCCGATGTACTGTAATTACCACATAGATCAGCTGTTAACTATTTGTCCGTCACAGACTGTGTGACTTTGCCACTTCCTGTAGAGTTTTTTTTTTTTTCTGCAACTAATAAAATTTTGGTGGAGTAAGCCTCTTCTCATCAACTAAAGGCGCTAATAATTTGCATTTCTTTTTAAGTCTTGCCAGTGCTTAAACCACTCAGCACTCACGTGCTCTCCTAGAGACGGTGCGCTCATGCACACTCAAAGCACGCACACATAAAGCTGCCTCACAAACAGCTCACGAGTACCAAATTGCACTTAAATGGTCAAATACACATACATGTATGTACAAAATTACTGTCTTGGCGAGTATGCACGTAAACAGTTGATTTTTTTTGTCTTAAGTGAACATAAACAGTTGAGAAAGGAAATGCATGTAACAGTATATTGGACGCATGCATTTGGTCTTAAAGTGACAGCAGCCTAATAATTCTGCTGCTGTCTCCGATTTATTCTTTGTATTTTGTTTGTTTTGATTAACATTTCCACAAAAATATTAAGCAGCACAACTGTTTTTAACATTGATGATGATAATAAGAAATGTTTCTTGAGCACCAAATCAGCATACTAAAATGACTTCTGAAGGACCATGTGACATTAATAGAGTAATAGCTGCTGAAAATTCAGCTTTGCCATCATAGGAATAAATTACATTTATATTAATATATATATTAAAATAGAAACAAGTTATTTTAAACTGTAATTATTATTTTTTAAGAATATTTAAACATAAATGGCTTTAAATCAAAAAAGGTAACATCTCAAATTTTTTTAAATGAATCCTGAGGATGTGCCACCCAGGATCATGTGATCATAAATGGTATGTTTACTTCCTTAAGGAGACAATGATCACATTTATCTTTATGCTATGTAGAGGGCATTTTCAGCCTGTTTACATTATCATTACACTTTACTCAAGTGCCTCCTGAGTAATTGGTGTCAAAATACATAAATATAAATTCAAAAAGCCTTTCAAAATGCCTGACACCCTAAATAGTGCATGATTTGGCCCACCAACTGTGAGCATTTTTAGATATAGTTAGTGTATCTGTCAACTCTGCATCTATAGTGCTCATGCGTGTGTAAAGGTGAATGGGGTGGTGTGATTTGAGTGGGTTGATTTGTGTGTGTGTGGGCAGAAAGAGTGTGAGGCAGCTGGTGTGGTGGGAGGCCGGCACTCAGGCCGGTCTTGTGACTGAGACATCAGCCCTGAGCTCTCAGCATTGTGTCTGTGTAGCCGATCATCTGAGCGTCTCTCTGAGAGGGGAGAGGCGGCCAGAACCCAACAAGATCCAGCAACAAACAAAGCGCTATTTTAGAATGAGGTCATTCCTATGTGGCTATAGTTTGATGGTGTTTACTAATAAAGCACACAGTAGGAATGCAGGCTGTTTGCATAACTATGACAACATGGTTATTAATGAAAGTGTTAAAGTTTAGATGAATTATAACAATGTTTGGTGTTATCAGTATATAACTATTCTAAAGGGATGGTCTGCCCAAAAATTTTAATTCTGTCATCATTTACTCATTCTCGTGTTCTGTTTTCAAAATGAATCCTGAAGATGTGCCACCCAGGATCATGTGATCATAAATGGTATAATTACTTCCTTAAAGTGACCATCACATTTACATTCATGCCATGTGGAGGCCCTTTTCAGCTATTTACATTATCATTACACTTTACTTAAAGGGTTAGTTCACCCAAAAATGAAAATTGTCATTAATTACTCACCCTCATGTCGTTCCAAACTCATAAGACTTTCGTTCATCTTTGAAAACAAATAAAGATATTTTCGATGAAATCTGAGAGCTTTCTGTCCCTCCAGCTATGCAACTACTACATTGACGCTTCAAAAAGTTCATAAAGAGATCGTAAAACTAATTCATATGAATTGAGCGGTTTAGTCCAAATTTTCTGAAGAGACACGATCACTTTATATGATGAACCGATTGAATTTAGGCTTTTATTCACACATAAATATTCATTAACTCACACATCAGTTGTAGTAAACAGAAGCTCAAGCGTGTTTGCTTGATGTGTGAGAACCAATGAGGTTCATTCTCATGTGTTATGCAGCACGTTTGAGCTTCCTCAAGAACCAATGAGGTTTGTTCTTGCACGTGTAGCAGGTTCGGTTGATCTTCTGTTTATGTTCACTGATCAATGTTTATATGTGAATAAAAGCCTAAATTCAATGTGTTCAGCGTATAAAGTGATCATGTCTCTTCAGAAAATTTGGACTAAAACCACTTTACGATCACTTTATGAACTTTTTGAAGTGTCAAAGTGTCAGTTGCGTAGCTGTCTATGGAGGGACCGAAAGCTCTCAGATTTCATCAAAAAAATAATTTGTGTTCCGAAGATGAACGAAAGTCTTATGGGTTTGGAACGACGTGAAGGTGAGTAATTACCTGTAATAAAATAATTTTCATTTTTGGGTGATCTATCCCTTTAATACAAAGTGCCTTATGGTTAACTGGTGTCAAAACTCCAAAACACGTTGGCCACAATTATTGGCACCCTTTTATTCAATACTTTTTTGCAACCTCCTTTTGCCATGATAACAGCTCTGAGTCTTCACCTATAATGCCTGATGAGTTTGGGAAACACCTGACAAGAGATCAGAGATCATTCCTTCATACAGAATCTCTCCAGATCCTTCAGATTCCCAGCTCCATGTTGGTGCTTCTTCTCTTCAGTTCACTCCACTCATTTTCTGTAGGGTTCAGGTCAGGGGACTGGGATGGTCATGGCAGAAGCTTCATTTTGTGCTTAGTGACACATTTTTGTGTTGGTATTGATGTTTGTTTTGTCCTGATGAAGATCCAACCACGGCCCATTATTGGATTTCTAGCAGAAGCGGTCAGGTTTTGATTTTTTTATATGTTGGTATTTGACAGAATCCATGATACCATGTATCTGAACAAGATGTCCAGGACCTCCAGCAGAAAAATAGGCCCACAACATTAAAGATCCAGCAGTATATTTAACCGTGGGCATTGGGTACTTTTTTATCCATGTGTGCACCAAACCCATCTGGTGGGTTTGCTGCCAAAAAGCTCTTTTTTTAGTTTCATCTGACCATAGAAGCTAGTCCCGTTTGAAGTTCCAGTCTTGTCTGACAATTGAATATGCTGGAGATTGTTTCTGGATGAGAGCAGAGAATTTTTCTTGAAACCCTCCCGAACAACTTGTGGTGATGTAGGTGCTGTTTGATAATTTTTTTTTAGGCTTTCTGAGACTCAAGACTCAACTAATCTCTGCAGTTCTCCAGCTGTGGTCCTTGGAGAGTCTTTGGCCACTCAAACTTTCCTCCTCACTGCGCATTAGGACGATTTAGACACATGTCCTCTTCCAGGCAGATTAGTTGATTGGAACTTCTTAATTATTGCCCTGATAGTGGAAATGGGGATTTTCAATGCTTTAGCTATTTTCTTACATCCACTTTCTATTTTTTGTGAAGCTCAACAATCTTTTGCTGCACATCAGAACTATATTCTTTGGTTTTACTCATTGTGATGAATGATTACGGGAATTTGGCCTTTGTGTTTCCTCATGTTTATACTCCTGTGGAACAGGAAGTCATGGCTGGACAATTTCATGTTCATGATCACCCTGGTGTGCTATAAAAATGTAAATATGAATGGGAATATACTTCAGAGATATTTTACTCATAAAAAATTCTAGGGGTGCCAATAATTGTGGCCAACGTGTTTTGAAGAAAAACATTTATTTCATAATGTGATTTTCCCCCCACTTTCAGTTCTTTTCCTTCAATGAAAGGTTAGATTTTTGCTAATTTTATTAATTAAAGATCAAAAGGATAGATTGAGCGCATAAGTTGTTTTATGTGCATTTTTAGAATTTATGCACATCTTGGTGTTTCCATCCAGCATTTTTTTATAATACAGTATCCCAAAATGCGCATAAAAATAGGTGGATGGAAACAGCTAATGTTGTTTTGGACCCCACTGACTTTTATGGACAAAAACGGTTTAAACATTCTTCAAATATTTTCTTCTATGTTCTAAAGAAGAAGTAAAGTCATTAAGGTTTGGAACAACATGAGGGTGAATAAATAATGACAGAGTTTGCATTTTTGGGTGAACTGTCCCTTAAAATACTGACAAATGCCACTTCTAGTCCAAAAACAACTGATGTAATAATTGTGTTTTATGATGGTGGCATAATCCCTTTTATGTGTAGATTTTAGCTGTTCACTCTGTCCAGAAGTCTGGTTATTCATGGACAAGGTGACATATTTATGCAAACTCCCAGGGTTTGCATTTGGAATAGTGACTGATGTTAGTAATCGTGACGCAGCGGAGCTGAAAGAATTCTCATCAGGATGATTATATTGTGCGTCTATCTGGAATGATTCAATTCAGACGTGTACAGCTGTGAACCAGGTGTCATGATGTCTCTTATTATATCGCTCTGTCAGTTAGTCAGTCATGCATGTAAGCAGATAAACATCGTTCGAGAGGGTGTTCTGAGAGGGTAGTTTGCAGCTTCTTGGCCATTGGCTCAGAGATGCTGTTGCCATGGAAACTGATGTGCTAGTTGTTGCTGGGCTTCAGATGGGAGCCGGTGCTGGAAGCGATCCCTCTCCTGAGTTTTGGCCGGAGTGTGCTTGACTGCTCTGACACTCGGCTTATTAACAACAGCCTCTTGCCAATAAACCACTCGACCTGCATCAGATGAAGTTGGATATTTCTGTCTCTTTTACATACATCATGATCATCTCTATCAGACATTTTTATTTCAATTTTTAGCTAATAAATGATTGACTTGATGCTTGTATACAAAGTGAATTATAGTACCCTATAAATAGTAATCAAGTTTGTTCTCTTGTGGAACCCAAAACCTTCTATGTGTGTGTGTGTCTGTATATATAAATAATATTTAATAATATGTCATAACTACTTTATATACACTACCAAAGTTTGGGGTCAGTAAGATTTTTTAATTGATGGCGATTTGTTTTGGAAGAAGTCTCTTATGTTCTCCAAGGCTGCGATTATTTTGTCAAAAATACAGTAAAAACAGTAATATGAGGTTTTGTTCCATGATCCAGAAATCATTATAATATGCTCATTTGGTGCCCAAAAACATTTTATATCATTGTTGAAAACAGTTGTGCTGCTTAATATTCTTGTGGAAACCAGCAAAAAAAGGTAGTGTTAAATATATAAAAAACGTTCATATTATTTTATGCATTTATTATAATATGATGTATAAAAGTGCCTTGTGGAGTGGTGATTTGAGTGGTGACAAAAACGAACTGTTGAATCAGAGATTTGAATCGGTTCATTGAACTTTTTCTTTTGAACTGAAAATGAAAATGAATGACTTGGTCGGCTGTGTAAGCGATGACTTGACATAGTCTGTGGTCAGAATGGTTTAAAATGAAGCAGGATGAGGAAGCTGAGGGCTGTGGAGTCATTCTGAAGTTTGACTGGGTGTACACGACAACCACGTACTAAAACTTTTTTTTGCGTTTTTCGCATACAGACGACATTGTTGTCAAAACGATCCCTGTTCACACAGATCTGCGAAAACAATTTAAAAAAACGCTGTATTATTCATGCCAGGCCAGTAGTTGGCGATGTCACTGTGTAAAGAAAAACTATGTGCCTATACACTGAACGCGTAATGTGCAATCGCAAGGCATCACCGTTTTCACAAGATGATAATGGTATTGTTTTCAAAAACGTGCATCTTGAAACCTGTTTTCAAAAGTTTGCTTTTCCAGGCCCCCAGAATGCTGTTGTCGTGTAAGTGAATGGCCAAAATGCATAAAGTTTTCAGTTTTTAGTTGAAAACGGTGTCGTGGAAACAGCCCCACAGACAGTCTGTGTTTGTAAGAATGGGAGGGCCACTGGTGTTATGACTGCAGCTCTTGGTTGTCTCCTGCGCACTTCCTCTCCCTCTCTCTGAGGCTCACAAGAGGAACTCACTGTTAAGCTCAGTGACCACATCTGCTGTAATGCGCAAACCCTGTGCATCAGTGGGTTATTTTGCTGCAAACAACAATTTGAGCACATAGTTAGGGGCCAAGCACCGAAGGTGCTATAGCCCCTATTGTAATCGTTAGTTTTATTATTATTATTTTTCCCCACTGGGAGTCTATGGCAGCCCTATCAATGGAACATGAGAAAATGATGAAATTTGGCACACTTGTAGAGATGTTCATGAAAAGTCATTGAACCTAATTTGGAGTCTCTATGACCAACTCTATAGTGCCACCACCAGTTGAAATTTTCACTATTCTAAAGGTTATAACTTTTGAACCATTTGCTCTAGAAAAATGAAACGTAGTACATCTGATTAATCTCTTCGTGCTGATTCCATGCAACATCTTACATTAAGTCTCCGTCCATTACAGTAGCAGCCATTTTGAAAAGTACAGTATGCAGTTTTTTCGCTGCTACTCCTTCAAAATTTGTCCAATTTTTTCCAAACTTTGATCAGATGATCTTTGGACTGAGCCACACAGAAAGAGGCTGTATCTCGGCCAAACTTTGAGCAATCGAAACCAAAATTGGTGCGCTTCATCGGAACCATGATCTGAGGTAACATACCAAATTTGGAAACAACGCCACCTACAGTTCGTGATATCTGGAAAATTGCTATTTTGGCTAATAACTTTTGAACAGTTTGTTAGAAAATCATGATCTTAGTGTCTGTGGATTCCTTGGATCATGCTGATTCTGACGATACTGATTTTGTCAATATCGAATGAACCATGTGTCCGTGTTTTTTCGCTACTCCTCCTACAAATTTTGTTCAATTCTGTCCAAAATCAGCTCATGTGATCTTTGGACCAAGCTGCACAGAAATGACTGAATGGATTTTTGATATTCGCTAACGTTCCCGAGATATTTGTCTCTGAATGTGACCTTGCCTCTGTTTGTTGTCTTATGCTAGTTAGCTTAGCATTCTAATTGGTTGTTTTGTAAAAAAAAAAAAAAAAAAAAAAACTTCTGTTCCAGATATTGAGTGTTTCCTAGAATGATCTAAAGTAAAATTAATATAACATGTGCTGCATTTTTATAAAAACATCTTCATTGTGAGATCATTCTCACATGAACTACTGAAGTTTGGCAGGTGTGTGTAAGTGTCTGGCCAGTGGTGCAGTGAGTTGAGTGTCAGTCACCAGATCCATAGACTGTGGGTTTCAGTCCTGTGTGGGGCGACTTTTAAATTGTTTGTAATTTTTTTGTTTCAATTCCTTTATTATCCCAATAAGTATTGTACTAGTCTTTCTTCTTCTGATTAGAATTAAATCTATTTTTGTTCATTCTGTGTTCATTTTCATCTCAGCTTCTGGTCTTTTTTTCTCTCTTCCTGCTCCGCATTGCGCTACAACCCAGACATTTTTCTTATTATTTCTTATTTCTTATTGTTCATTTTGAGTTCATTCTCACCTCTACTTCTGAACCACCTTTTTTCATGTACATTCAATTTCTGCTGTTTTTGCTCTTCTTGCTCCGCACTGCGCTACAACCCAAACATTTTTCTCATTCTCAGAATTATTCCTTATTTTCAATGGCCTTTGGTGCTTGGCCCCGAATTGCTGCTTGCAGCTATATTTTCTCTTAGAGTTGTCTAATGACCTGAACTTTTATGATTCCCCCTTTCTGTTAATACATAACTATTAGCACAGGAGTGTTGAAATATACAAATACAGTCTTGAGTCGCCATTGAAAATTTGGGATTCAGAATAAAAAATGAAAAACAAACCGAATTTTCTCTGATATTCTCATCATATCCCACTGCATATTTTTAATCCCTGTTTTTAACAATGAAATGCTAATGATTCTCTCTCTCTCTCTCTCGCTCTCTCTCTCTCTCTCTCTCTCTCTCTCAGGTTTTGGTCCGTATGAGGCCACTGTCTTGCAGATGAGCCATCAGTGGGGGCTGTCGTGTCGCAGACCCAGATAGTGACTGGCGGCTGCGGCTGCGGCCCAGGCCCTGCCCCCTCCCAGCATGCCCAACGCTGTTCGTGCAGGGAGTCTGAAAGACCCCGAGATCGCAGATCTCTTTTTTAAAGAAGACCCCGAAAAACTCTTCTCAGACCTGAGGGAGATCGGTCATGGCAGCTTCGGCGCTGTATATTTTGTGAGTACTTTTGCATCTTCCAAGAAAAATGGCTTTTCTGAAGTTAGAATTATTCTTCTACTGAATTGTATTTGTTCATTTATTCTTACAGGCACGGGATGTGCGGACCTCAGAGGTGGTGGCCATCAAGAAAATGTCATATAGTGGAAAACAGTCTAATGAGGTGAAAATAAATGCTACATTTTTTCATGTTAATCACTGACTTACGACAGATTACACATGATTGTGTCTCCCTCCAGACTGTAGCCTATGTAGCCACCCAGAAAGGAGTTTTCCTTGCATAACTACTGTATATGCAGGTCTAATCGCATTATGCGTTTCAAATGCATTGATTCATTAGCAAAACTTTTTTAGCTTTCTAATTGACTCTCATCTTTTTTTTCCAGAAATGGCAGGATATAATAAAGGAGGTGAAATTCCTTCAGAGGATAAAGCATCCAAACAGCATAGAGTATAAAGGATGCTACCTGCGAGAGCACACAGCATGGGTAAGAAACCTGACCCTGCTAGCAGCTCACGTAGCCTTATGTGGCAGTTCTGCATATGATATTGCATATAATATTTGTTTTCTATGTTCATGGACAACATGCTGAAATGTGTCTGTCTCTCTAGCTGGTTATGGAGTACTGTCTTGGGTCTGCCTCAGATCTCCTCGAGGGTAAGTTTGGATGTTTTGCTTGCTTAATGTGCTGATTAGCTGCAAAGATATGTGGTCTCTATATACATACTCCAGTTACAAGCAAAAAGAAGCATTTTTTTATGGAAGTATTTATTTATCTCCAGAGAGACCTCTATAAACCAGATTTTTTCTTACTCACAGTACACAAAAAACCTTTACAAGAGATGGAGATAGCAGCGATTACTCACGGTGCTTTGCAGGGGTTGGCGTACCTCCACTCCCACAACATGATTCACAGGTGAGTTCTCGTTAATGTAGAGGAGTTTCTAAGTACCAGATCTGGCTATATATATATCTCAAATCGATTGATATTCTCAAAGTTGGAAATATTTGCAGGTTAACGCCTTGCTAATATTTTTATGTGTTGATAAACATAATGTATCGCAATCTTTTGAATGTTGACATTGCTAGTGCCACATAAAGCAGGGCAGTATGTGGTTCAGTTTTGTAAGTTCACCCTTTTACCCCGCTGTTTGACAGGGATATCAAGGCTGGGAACATCCTGCTCACAGAGCCGGGACAGGTGAAGCTGGCAGATTTCGGTTCTGCTTCTATCGCTTCTCCTGCTAATTCATTTGTAGGGACTCCTTATTGGTGAGTTGGTGAGACTTTCAACAGATATAAATTTCATAGGCAAGTCTGCAGGTCGTACCTGGAGAGCCTAAATGTTAGTTGAGTTAATTAGATTTTAAGCATTGGAAGTTTTGTTTAAAAGTTGTTGTTCGGTTCTGCCTAGGTCTGCCAACTACTAAAGATTATTATTAATAGTTTATTGTTGTATTACATAACACTGAAATCTTCTGTTTTTCTCTAATATTCGCTTTTTTCCCTATCTCAGGATGGCCCCAGAGGTGATCCTGGCCATGGATGAGGGTCAGTATGATGGAAAGGTTGACATCTGGTCTCTAGGAATAACCTGTATTGAATTAGGTGAGATGAAATGATATGATTCATATAGACTTAATTTTTTTTCCTCATAGTTTCTAATAGTCTTTTTCTGCTCTAGCTGAAAGGAAACCTCCGCTTTTCAACATGAATGCAATGAGTGCCTTATACCATATCGCGCAGAATGAGAGTCCATCCCTACAGTCCAGTGAATGGTGAGTGTTAGCTTTGAGTTGAGGAAGGCTTAATGAACACTAGAGAAATGCTGTGTTATTTAAAAACTTCCTGCCCTTTCTTTTCCCAGGACGGACTACTTCAGAAACTTTGTGGACTCCTGCTTACAGAAGTTGCCCCAGGACAGACCCAACTCTGAAGAACTGCTGAAAGTAAGTTAAAGAAAGTTCACCGTTCAAACAGAAGTATGAAGTTCAGTGAGTTCTTCCTGAGGATACTTCTGTAATGCTCAGGGACGCTGTAAGAATTAATTTATTTTAATGCGATCTTTTTTTATCTTCACTGTGCTCTGATGCCTTTAGCTGTTAGTGTTATTCTTAATGCTCTGGCTTTCTGAGCATTTGTGACACAAGGGAAAGTTCATAATGCAAAGCTTAACAATAAAAAATTGATTTGCTGGCCTGGTCGACCTAGTAGTTCAGATTAATATATGTAAAAAAAAAAAATTAGATTAATATAAAAATTAAATATTAAAACAATAAGAAAATGAAATGGTTTCTTCTTTAAAAATATTTTTAATCTAGTCTCTTAGGCTCACCAAGGCTGTATTTATTTGATCAAAAATACAGGAAATGTGAAATATTATTACAACGTAAAATAACGGTTTTCTGTTTAAATATATATTTACAAATGTAATTTATTCCTGTGATGGCAAAGCTGAATTTTCTGCAGCCATTACTCTATGCCTTCAGAAATCATTCTAATATGGTGCTAAAGAAACATTTCTTATTATTATCAATGTTGAAAACAACTGTTTGTAAAATTATTAATTTATTTTTAAAAAGGATCGTACTGACCTTAAACCATTGAATGGTAGTGTACATCTATGCTAGCCAGCTAGATAACATAGCTTTTGTAGACAACGTGAATTTATTGTGTTCAATGTGTTAATCTACTTGTTCAGTTGAAGCTGATAATATTTTTTTAAAGCATCTGTTCTTTATCTTCATCATCATAACCACCTCTTGTTGTGTGCAGCATGCATTTGTCCAGCGCGAACGGCCGGAGTCGGTGCTTATTGACCTGATCCAGCGCACCAAAGATGCTGTGAGAGAGCTGGACAACCTGCAGTACCGCAAGATGAAAAAGATCCTCTTCCAGGAGGCCCACAATGGCCCTGCGGCAGAGGTCCCAGACGACGAGGAGGTCAGTTATTGTAATAGCATATCTCGACCTCCTTTAACCATTGGGGCTCTGCCAAATGTGTTTTACAGTCTTCCTGAAGAGAGGGCGGGGGGGGGATATGCATGTTCTGGTCTATAGACATGCATTGCCTCAACACATTCAGGATATTTTTACTGATAAGATATTTCTATTTATTTAATGTGTTGTAGGAAGTGGAGCACAGTGCTGGCCGCACAGGCACAGTGAACAGTGTGGGTAGTAATCAGTCCATCCCTAGCATGTCCATCAGTGCGAGTTCACAGAGCAGCTCGGTTAACAGCCTGCCTGACGCCACAGACGCCACCGATGACAACAAGAGCGAGGTGGACCTGATGGAGAAAGACCAAACCATCATACCCAACAGCTCCATGATTCACGTCAAACCGGTTCGTGCACGTCTATTGTATTTACATTCACATTTATTCTCTTTGCAGACTTGCTTTGTATTATATGCAAAGTGCATGCATCACTCAGTCACCATTACTTCAGCGCGTAAGACACAGGTTGGTCAGTCACAGATGATACGCGTCAAACATATTTTCAAAGATGAGAAGCATTTATGAATCTCTTGTCTAACAAAAGACAACATTTAATAAAATGTTTTTACTCCAAACTCACTTAATAACATCAGTTGAGTGTTTGAAAACATCCTTCTGTGAGATGATGTGGCTTCTTACACAGAATAAGGCACACAACATATTATTTCATAGTATTCTATACAGTGATAAAAGCTATGTCGATTAGCATTGTAGTATAAATATACTTTATTATCATGAAAATACCAGAGAAGGCTTGAAGAACTCTGATAAAGCATATATTGTCGTAGTCGTGTGTATATCATTCATGTTTAATCAATCAAAGCTATTTATTCAGCTAAAGCGAATGTATGATGCCCATAGGCATTTCTTGGAATGATGTGCGTTATCGTACTTCTCTGGAGCATATTTGAAGTTTCTGCGCGAGAGCGCCCCCTGGCTTTCAGATGGAGCAGCATTTACTACTGATCACAGAGCCGTGCTGCACTGACAAGCTGCGCATAAAAAAACTGTAGCCTTTGCCAAATCGCGTGCAGTTTAATTTCGATTAATCGTGCAGCCCTAGACAGAAATTCTGATCACCTACACGAATTTGCCAGTGTTTTTCAGTGTTTTCTGTACAAACTTTCACATCATTATTTAAAAACATTTTTCCCATTTTTTTTTTTAGCACCGTATTGCAGAGTTACAGAACTCTAAACAGCACTAAAAAATAATTACATTTCAATCAGTTGTTCTTTTCTTCAAGCTCTCTCTAGCTTTTTTTGGCTAGAATAAACTGCATTGTGGCCCAGACCTTTTGAAGTTTAGTCAATGGCTACATGAGACTACAAATTGTCAAAACTGCTAATATTTAAATTTAATTTAAAGTTTTAGTAGTCAAAGTTGATTACTAAAATGCTTTAAGAATTAATGCAGGACACTAAGCTGTAAGTTTAAGAGGTGAGACCTTTGAAACTGCTGTTTGACTGTCTTTCGAATCTAAAGCACATTGAACATATCATGCATGGCCTATTTGTTCTGTTTTTCTATGGTAATAATATGCTTAATATGTCTGAAGGAGGAAGAAAGCTACCAGGAAGAAACCGAGGCTCAGAAACAGCCCACAGAGCCCCAGTCTCCCCCAGCACAGACACCACGGCGTCAGTACCGAAATCGAGAGCACTTTGCCACCATCCGCACAGCCTCCCTGGTGAGATCCAGATTACCACCCAAGAACAGAGTCAGGGAGTCTGTTTGCTCTCTGATCACTTCAAGTTTAATAGTTCACTGTTTCTACAACACTTGAGGTATGAAAGCTGCTTTCTCTACTGCTGGTCAAGCGCTTGTCATTGTGTGCCCTAGGTGACGCGTCAGATACAAGAACACGAGCAGGACTCTGAGGTGCGCGAGCAGATGTCTGGCTACAAACGAATGCGCAGACAGCACCAGAAACACCTTCTAGCCCTCGAGAACAAGCTGAAGGGTGAGATGGACGAGCACAGACTCAAGCTAGACAAAGAACTGGAGAATCAGAGGAACAGCTTTGCTGCCGAGATGGACAAACTCATCAAGAAGCACCAAGGCACCATGGAGAAAGATGTACTGAAACATTATTATACAAAACCAAATCGTAAAAGAGCTGAAGATGTATTATAACGTCATAAATTATTCATGTTTAAGGTTAAAGACATTGAACAGTCTGTTTATAATGCATTATTCTGTCTACCAGGCCAAGACTTTTACCAACGATGAAAAGAAATTTCTGCAGCACATTCAGAGCCAGCAGAAGAAGGAGCTCAACAGCTTCCTGGAGTCTCAGAAACGCGAGTACAAACTACGCAAGGAACAGCTCAAAGAGGTCAGGAAGCCACTCTGGACAGCCTCACTCTCATCCTCATTATATTCCATTACACATTCCCATTTATTGCAATTTTTCATTGCAGGAGCTGAATGAGAACCAGTCCACACCAAAGAAGGAGAAGCAGGAGTGGCTGTCCAAGCAGAAGGAGAACTTCCAGCACTTCCAGGCAGAGGAGGAGGCCAATCTACTCCGCCAACAGCGGCAGTATCTGGAGCTTGAGTGCCGCAGGTTCAAACGGCGCATTCTCATTGCACGTCACAACGTGGAGCAAGATCTCATGAGAGAGGTTAGCAGATAGAGAGCTTGCATGTACAAAAACTCACAAATCTAAAGTGGGACTTCTTATGTCTCCAGTTTTTGGCTTTTGAACTGAGCCAGAAATTAGTAAAATTAATCAGTCTGACATTTGTCTGTTCTCAGGAGCTGAACAAGCGTCAAACACAGAAGGATCTAGAGCATGCCATGCTGCTCCGACACCATGAGTCCATGCAGGAGCTCGAGTTCAGGCACCTGAGCACTATCCAGAAGATGCGGGCAGAGCAGATCCGCCTGCAGCATCAAACTGAGCTCACCAACCAGCTGGAGTACAACAAGCGCAGGGAGAGGGAGCTCAGACGCAAACATGTTATGGAGGTCCGACAGCAGCCTAAGAGCCTCAAGGTAAAATGACTTTAGTTTTACAGGCTATGGAAGCAAATTAATGACAAATGTTTTTGAAATAAATAAGAATTTTATGTCGAATTTGAACCACTGAATTTGTGGAAGCGAATTTGTAAAACAAAATAAAATGGACCGAAAATTGCCTGTCGAATATTTTGGAAGTGAAATCTGAAAGATGAATATGGATTATTGAATTTTTGTGTGTGAAATGTTTTGAAGTGAAATATTCATTGCTTAAATATATGACCATGTTGAATTTCAGCCCATAAAAATGCAAGCCCTGAAAATACAATGCATTAAAATAAAAGCACGGTTAATGCAGTGCATGTTTTTTTCAATTGGTGCAATTCAAAACAAAAACATTTGTCATTAAATTACTTCCATACCAGTCAAGGTTGTAAGTTGCAAAGTCCTTGAACAGAAGCTTGGTGGGTGTGTTGCATAGTGGTTGAACTGGGTTGGTAGCCGAACTGATTAAATAATTAAAATTAAGATTAGTTTGGTCATGAAAAATTTGACCCAGCTGATTGCTTCTATGGATGGGTCACAACTAGTCAGTGATGTTTTAGAATTTTTTCCCCTTATTTATTTTGTGTATTTATGACTAATCCGGTAGCTAGTTGTCCAGCAATCGACTAGTTGATTAGTGAGGTTGAACAGTTTTTAGAATTTATTTCCCCCTATTCAGCAACTAGCCAGCAACTGACTAGTTAATTAGTCTTAGGAATTAGTTTTAGAATTACCATTTGTGTATTTATGACTGATTAGCTAACTATCCACCAACCAGCTAGATAATTAGTGAGGACCGCTGCATTCGATTTCATTCTTTTGTGTTCAATCCAGCTGTTTTTGAACGCCCCTGAAGAAACCTTCTGCACATCCCTAATTACTTCATTTATTTTCTAACTAATTCAGTTTACTGATGTTTCTGCCATCGTGTTGTTTCTCTGACAGTCCAAAGAGCTCCAGATCAAGAAACAGTTCCAGGATACATGTAAGATCCAGACCCGGCAGTACAAAGCCCTGCGAAACCACCTTCTGGAGAGCACGCCAAAACCCGAACACAAGACCATGCTGAAGAGACTGAAGGAGGAGCAAACCAGGAAACTAGCCATCCTCGCCGAGCAGTACGACCACACCATCAACAACATGCTCTCCACACAGGCTGTGAGTACAAGACAGAAAACAATACACAAAAACTGTTTAACCATTAATTCCTGATTAAATGACACCGATGGTCTCTCTCTCTTTTAGTTGCGCCTGGACGAGGCTCAGGAGGCGGAGTGTCAGGTGCTGCGAATGCAGCTGCAGCAAGAGTTGGAGCTATTGAATGCGTATCAGAGTAAGATCAAGATGCAGACGGACGCTCAGCAGGAGCGAGAGAGGAAGGAGCTGGAGCAGAGAGTGTCTCTCCGGAGGGCCCTGCTAGAGACCAAGGTCCTACACTTAAACACAACCACTTTCACAATTTTTTTTTTTCTTATGTATAAATTATTTATCAAAAAGCTTTGTTTTAATTCTTTTATGCTCTTGTAAAATATGTCAAATTTAGTATTGTCATATTGTGGTCATGCAGCTGATCTATTCTGTAATATAGAATATATATATATATATATATATAAGTTTTATGGGGCTATTCTGGTGCAGCTTCACAAAATCAACAAGGTGCGTGGACAAAAATACAACACAAACACAAAACCAGCAGCACTTGTGGAGTGGAGAAATGAAAAAATCAAAATATGAAGCTTGAAAAAAAAATTTTTTTTTTTTTTTCAGCTTCATATTTAATCTATTTAGACAGACATTACAGTGTTCCCAAAATCCACTTGGACAATTAATTTAATATTAAACAGTACATTTATAATTTAAAAGTAATGATTTGAAATTTATGCATTGCCATTCATATTCATGTCTTAAGTGTCCAAATTGTTTGGGCTACTGTACATTCAACTTCATATAAAACCATATTAATAATTAAACTTGACTGTCTGTCCTCTGCTGTGTCTCACAGATAGAAGAGGAGATGTTTACCTTGCAGAACGAGCGCACGGAGCGTATCCGTAGCCTGCTGGAGCGCCAGGCCCGAGAGATCGAGGCTTTCGACTCAGAGAGCATGCGCTTGGGCTTTAGCAACATGGTGTTGGCTAACATCTCTCCTGAGGGCCTCAGCCACAGCTTCCCTGGGGCCCCGGCCAGTTGGATCCCCCATCAGCATCACTCAGATGGCTCTCAGGGGACACAGTGGGGCAGCAGCACTAGTTCAGGGGCCGGCCACCACTACCACTCCAATCAGGGAGGACCACAGGCCCAGCAGGGCTGGGGCCAAGCCATCCCAGGTGGTGGGCTTCCTCCGTGGGGCCACTCCTCCTCGGGCCCTCCAGGGGCCATGCCAAAAAGCAGTGTGGGGATGCGGAATAGCCCCCAGGCGCTTAGGAGGACCACCTCAGCGGGGCGCACTGAGCAGGGCATGAGTAGGAGCACCAGCATCACATCTCAGATATCCAACGGCTCACACCTGTCCTTTACATAGACGCCAGTGCGTTTGTGCCAACCCTGCACACACAAACACACACAGGGTAGGGGAACGCACTGGCTCACACTAAAGACTGGCACAGAGAGCAGAGCTAACTGCACTCTTCTACCCACCTCCCTCTTTTCCCTCTCTTTCTCTCTCATTTCACTTTCCTACATGCAGATGTGCATGTCAACTATAGTAAATATCACTCAGGTCAAAAGGTATTCTAACTTTGCATGAAGCTTGTTTGACAGCTATGCAGAGCTAGAGTCAAAAACACTAGTCTGATTTAAAGCTCACTTAATGAGATTCATTTCATACTAATATTATAAAGAAATATATTAAAAAAATTACATATATATAAAATAAATGTTTATTGATTTAGCTTTATTCCACTTAATGTGTGGATTCATAAACCAAAAGGATGTTGAAAGCAGATGTTGGCCATAATTCTTAATATTTGCATATAAATCCGTAATGATTATATAAGAAAACAGTCTAAGCTTTCAGCCTGCTGTCATGCTCTTAGGAAAAACAATTTAGGTTTTAAAAAAATAAAGAAGAGAAGGAAGAGAGCTGTTGATTTGAGTGAGTGTTTTCATTCTTAGATTTTTAAGTTGGACGATTCAGTTGCAGAGAAGATTTAAGTTTGTCTACATCAAGTACTGAATTTTTGCAGAAAATAATGTGGATAAAAATACATATTTCATTAGTTTTGTTTTGACAATACCTTACAGACCTTTTTGTCATGTTTAGTCAGCAGGTAGAGGTCAATGGGGCCGCGTTGCCCAAGCAGTGTGTTTTTGCAGAGTTTAGGGTTTTAAATCGTGCAAGCAAGCACAAATCTGTTCATATCTCCATCATATTTTTTGTCTGTAGTTGCATTAAGAAACCTAATTATGGCCAGACAACCGGTCTTCAGTGTTCTTAGCCTTTGATACACCCTTCATTTTATTAGGTCAGCCAGCTTTCATCTGGATCAGGTGTCTAGATACATTTAGATGTGGTGCTTTCGTGATTATTCATCATATGTGATGTTTTAGGTGTACAGTGCCAGTTTAAAGATATCAGATATATGTTCAGTGCCTTGAATGTGTTAATGATTTAAATATTAAGTAGAGACATGCCAAGATGAATGTTCTTATGTAGCTGAAAAAACACTCCCAATTTTAGAGTCTAAACATATTCTACCAATGTAATGAAGGGACAGTATTGGTCCATTTAAGCTCTGGATTATGAAGACTTATTGTGTGAATATATTTGGTTGTACACCTAAAGATGAGCTTAATGTGACGCTAAATACTTATGTTAATAAACTTTTAAAGGGTGCCTTTTAATAGCTGCCAAGCAGAAGCACTTTATGTAGTGTGTCATGTTTCGAGGAATATTTTTTCAGCTATGGAAATGATTAATGCAGGTGTAAACTGTAGTGTGTGATGGCGGATGTCCAGTATGTTATCTGTTATTCTTTTCAAAAGATCTATGTGGTAATTTTAAGGAAGTGGTCGATATGAATTCTTTGGCGGTTTTACTAGTATTGTCATGATTTGTAAATGCGTAAGGAAATCAATGCAGAACCTGTTTGAATGTATCCTGACCTTCGACAGGTTTATGTTGTGTTTTTGGCACTCTAGGAATGTAATGAACTGTAGGGATGAATGACTTCATTTTTTTTTTTTTTCCTCTGAAGGTCGTGACAGCAGGCTTTGTTATGTGACACTTAATAGGGGCAGGCAAACACTCTTGATGGTCTCATGACCTCCACACTAAATAGCGCTGTTTCACACTCATTCACTACCAGTCAAACATTTGGACACATCTACTGTTTTTATATTATTACTGTTTTCCATATTTTAAATAATAGTATATTGAGTGTACAGTATATACACACTACCGTTCAAAAGTTTGGGATCAGATTTTTTTTAAATGTTTTTGAAGTCTCTTATGCTCATCAAAGCTGCAATTATAGTGAAATCAGTAATATTGTGAAATGTTAAAACTGTTTTCTATTTTAATATATTTGAAAATGTAATTTATTCCTGTGATGGCAAAGCTGAATTTTCAGCATCTTTACTTCAGTCTTCAGTGTCACATGATCCTTCAGAAATCATTCTAATGAGCTGTTTTGGTGCTTAAGAAACATTTATTTTTTCAATGTTGAACACAGTTGTGCTGCTTAATATTTTTGTGAAAACCATGATACGTTTTTTTTAAGATTAATAAATAGGAAGTTCAAAAGTACAGCATTTATTTGAAATACAAGTCTTATATAACATATGTCTTTACTGTGACTTTTCATCAATTAAATGTGTCCTATTGCTCTTAAATTCTTTGGGGAAAAAATCTTTTGACCTCAAACTATTGAATGGAAGTGTATATTAGAGGAGAGTTGCATTATTTTAACTAAACAGCTGTTGCCAAGTAGATTCAGAATGTTTTATGTATTAAAGTTTTAGAAAACAGTAAAAAAAATCCATATAGCATTCCGTATAGCAATACACAGTAATAAATAATTATCTTTTACCTACGTTTATGTTTACAAAGGCATAGGAGAAATGCGATGCAGAGATGTTTTTATTTTGTGACGACTCGCTCGATTGTGAGTTTATAATCAGTTCACTGAAAGTGATTCACAGAAATGAATCAAACTTACAGACTCAATCATATCTTATCAAATTACATGGTCTTTAGGAAAGTTAATGGCCAGATTTTCTCAGCCAACTTCATGAGGTGCATCCTGTGATTCTTTTTAAATAGTATTAAAAAAAGTTAACACTTGCATTCAGTCAGGTGTCCAAACAAATGTTTGACTGGTAGTGTCAGTGTACAAAATACATGTATTTTATTAAATCAATAGCTGCCCAAAAGATTTATTAGCCAAAAAAAAAAAAAAAAGATATTTACATTTCCTCCCTCATTTGTTGGCTGTTATAAGTGACTGAATAGGCAGGGATCTTTTAACCCTTTAACCCTGTCCTCTGTGCCGCCGTACTGCAGGTGTCAGTGCCTAGTATTGTGAGGATATGAGCTGTGCTGCCGATGCCCCTGCCTGCCCTCACTCTCCCCCTCTGCTTTACATGCCATCACCCCACGCCAAGCTCCACCTGGATCCAGCGTTTGAACGCACGGATGCCTGAATGCACTTTTTGGGGGGAATTTTTCAAGCTAACTTTTTTCCCCACACGAGCAAGTTTGTCTAGTTGGTTTGCTTTACATCACGTTGACTGCAGGAATCACGTTGACTGACTCATCCTTGTGAAATTTTTACTCACATTTTAACACTTCTGATGGAGTACAATGTTACCTCCCCGCCCTTCTGTTTCCATTGTGCAATCATTGGTGAAGACAAAACTCTCCCGGCAGGACGTGTTCTTTCCTTAATATCCCCAATGTCCCCAAAAGATCGTGTGTGACTTCTGACCCCTAAACCCTTATTACCAAATGGATCCAGCTCTAATGTGAAAGAGCAAGTATAAAGTGTACCTAACAAACTCCAGAGTCTAGGGAGAGTGTTCATATTGTATATTTGATTCAAAATAAAGATTTAAAATGCATAGAAATTAACTAAATTGATGGCGATGTACGTTCCCCCCCCCCCCATCAAGATTTTGCGCTTAAAGTTTTAAAAGAGAAATATTAAGAATTGTAAACTATGTACCTTGTGCTTTTAAAGGGGTTATTGGCCCGTGTACTAGGAGCCTCAGAGTTGAACTTCAGGGAGTAGTGTGTGTTTACATGTCACCTCTGCACACTTTGTGTTTCCATTAGTATTTGAAAATCACAGGAACGTTTCAGGTCCTCTGTATTCTCGCCACCTTTATTCTGAACCCTCCATTCACGTGAATGTCAGAAGGTGCAGCATAAGAGCTATGAAAGGCACAGAAAAGAGTTCTAAAAGGATACAGACAAATGTTTCTAGTTTTATTCCTCACATAGGTCATTTTGATATTTTGTAACCAACACAAATGATCAGTTTTGTTTCGTTTTTTTTTAATACCTTTTGGGTGAGGGCTGTTTGAATTTGGTTGCCATTACATATAATTGTGGTTTTATTTGTCATACTTGCCACCGATATAGATTACACATTTTATTTTTTATTCTATCCTAGTTTTAAACTTGTCCTACTGATTTAATTTAGGGGATATGTAAGTAATACTGATATATGAGAAATACTAGAATGAAATGCAAACTTATTTTCTAAATAATGGAGGTTCAAACCTCTGGTCAAACACTGTGCCATCCCACAGCTGCCAAGCCCGGTCACTACTGCATTCTCCTGTTGAAAGGCTATGAAAGAGTGATGGTTATTTCAGTTCTGATGGACCTGAACACTCCTATCGCCAACACTACAAAGAAATGAAACAGGGAGCGATAGAGAGGGGCTGGTCTACGGGGAAGGGCTACATTACTTGTAAAGAACATCAGTATTCATTTGCTGTGGTCGAAATGGCATACTAACGTACTGCATACTGAAATCCTTTTAAAAGCAGCATGTTAGTATGCCGTTTCTGCACGCACCCATTGTCCTCTGGCTCAGCATCACCACTATAACTCATATGTAACCTGTATCAAAATGTATAGATTGTGTATCATGTTATTGAATGTCTAAAAAGATTATACAAAAAGTTTAAAAATACAGAATAAATGGCTTGAAATTGTATTAAAGTATTCATGAATCAGAAAACAAAAGTCTAGGGATAAATGAACTATTTTTTTCTGTTCTGTAATTACTGTTGTGTTGATGGAGGAACACTGGTCAGAGGATCCGCTGTAATAAAAATAAATTTAGTACAACATTATGTCAGGACTTTTTATTCATGGAATTATGATTACTAGGAGTTGGATGGTTGCAAAAAAGCTTTTTGTTTCAGCTGGGGCAAAGTTTTCATTTCAAAATGGAAATGTTCTTTAAAATATTGATTATTATATTGACAGTTTGATGTTTTCCTGAAGGTGGACACACTACATTTCTGCTGTCATTTCACTTTTTGTCTTGTTATTAGATGATATGGCAACAAGCGTTTACACTTGGCCACCAGTAAATTTTATAAAATGTGGTAAAAGAGGATTTTTCCTAACCTAAATTAATCTTTTTCATTTTAGCCATCTTTTTTATTTAGGTAGAAATGTTGTTCTCAAAAACAGTATGCTAGCTTTTCAATTTTGTGTTTCACAGCACAAGATGAAAATTAACAACATTTATAAATTGAGTTTGAAGAGTCTATAAAAAACTAGTGCATTTGGTACCATTTTGGTACTTATAGGCCCGGTTTCACAGACAGGGCTTAGCCTAATCCAGGATTTGACCTTAGTTCAATTAGGGTATTTAAGTATCTTTTATAAACATACACAAGAAAAAAACATCACTGGTGTGCATCTTAAGACAAAACATTGACACCGACATATTTTAAAGGGTTAGTTCACCAAAAAATGAAAATAATGTCATTTATTACTCACCCTCATGCCGTTCCACACCCGTAAGACCTTTGTTAATCTTCGGAACACAAATTAAGATATTTTTGTTGAAATCCGATGGCTCAGTGAGGCCTCCGTAGCCAGCAATGACATTTCCTCTCGCAAGATCCATTAATGTACTAAAAACATATTTAAATCAGTTCATGTGAGTACAGTGGTTCAATATCAATTTTATAAAGCGACGAGAATATTTTTGGTGCGCCAAAAAAAACAAAATAACTTATATAGTGATGGCCAATTTCAAAATACTGCTTCAGGAAGCTTCGGAGCGTTATGAATCAGCGTGTCGAATCAGCGGTTCGGAGCGCCAAAGTCACGTGATTTCAGTAGTTTGGTGGTTTGACACGCGATCCGAATCATAATTCGACACGCTGATTCATAATGCTCCGAACCGAAGCTTCCTGAAGCAGTGTTTTGAAATTGGCCATCACTATATAAGTCGTTACTTTGTTTTTTTTTCGCCGCACCAAAAATATTCTCATCGCTTTATAATATTAATATTGAACCACTGTACTCACATGAACTGATTTAAATATGTTTTTAGTACATTAATGGATCTTGAGAGAGGAAATGTCATTGCTGGCTATGGAGGCCTCACTGAGCCATCAGATTTCAACAAAAATATCTTAATTTGTGTTCCGAAGATTAACGAAGGTCTTACGGGTGTGGAACGGCATGAGGGTGAGTAATAAATGACAGAATTTTCATTTTTGGGTGAATTAACCCTTTAAAATTTGTCAGTACAAGTTGCTTTCAGTTAAAACAGCTCAAACATGCATTTTAGTCTAGGACTAGCTTAAGCCTTTTCTGTGAAACTGGGGAATAGTGTTTAAATGCTCTATTATTAATGCATTTTAAAGCTCTAAAAATTATGATAGCAATACATGTAAACATGTCAGTGCCACATTGTGTCCAGAGGAAAAAGCAGAGGCCTATTTTGAATAAGAAGCTGCTTTAGTCACATGATAAAGTTGCTGCATTAAAAGAACAATAACAAAATATTTTAATTTACTTATCCAGCGCAACTACCAATTAGTAAATGAATGAATGTATTGAATCGAACTCTAACTGTAGCTGTTTCCATTGGGTTTTATTGTCCAAGCAATTTTAGTTTCACATACTTTCACTTAAATTACATGTGCTCACTTTGCGTGAAATTTAGCATTGCGTTTTTGTTTTATCCTATTGATTTTTATTAATGATGATAATAATAAACAGCATATCTTGCAACATTACTGATAAATAATAGACTTTCAAGTTCCTAGTTGGCAGATGACGTCGAGGAGTCCGAAAGGTCGAAAACGAATTTTTAACCATGTGAGCCACCGTAGACAAAATATGTGTGTATCTCTGAACACTCACGATCATTTCTCATGTTATTATGTGTATAAGGTGTACGTGATCTCAGGCTGAACTGACAATTATAAACAAAAGACGTGTACGTGCATGGAAGGTGTAGATGTATTTACAACTCGCGATACGATCCGTATTGACAACTTTTAACTAGTCAAAAGAGAAACTTCAGATGTTGTTAATATAGAAACCCAAGACTAAACACTTGGATTCAAAACATCTCTGACGGTTCTGGTCTGCTTGATTACTACTCGCAATGGCTTTCTTAGTAGTCGAACGAGTCCATAGCGTGTTGGTTTCGTGTTTCTTTAAGTAAGTAAAACAAAACAACTAACTTTTCAACAGTGAACGTGTGTATTTTATCCTCGAGCTCAGCATGGATCATCAGACGCTTTTAAACACAGACATCTGCTTTAACAAAGTACTACAGGTTGTTGTAATTATGTGGCAGAGATACAGTAAACCTTACCGTATTGTATGTATTTAACTGGACTCGGATGAAGTCATGAGCCGCTGCCGTCGGGTGATCCTCCTGTCTGGATTAATTTGTCTCTGTGTGACACGGTGTTGCCCCTCCAGACTGACACACTGCGACAATGGCAAGGTAAACATCGTTAGACTTTTGCTCAATTCACTCTACAACCAAAAAATTTCCCCGGTATAATTATTATCCATCCAGTTTTGTGACACTACGTTTTAGCACAATCTGTGGTAACTAAGAGATTGCATGTTTTATTATCTTATTACAATTATTTCAGACAAATCTAGTCACAGACCTACCAGGACCTGAAGAGCTTGTGTGTCAAGAGCTCTGGCCACAGTCACAGACGGTAAAATATGTTGTATTATACAATACAAAACTAAACTACTCAGTACCAAATACACAGTGATTATAAAAACATGACTGAAAGATATTACTTTTTGTCATTTCAGAATATCCCTGATATTGACACAAAACATATTATAAAGGTAAATGAATCTCAAATGGGTCATGTTGACAACATTGTTCATCGTTCACTGTAATGACCAATTCAGCTCTATATTATACATTTAAAATGGCAGGATGCTGTGTGTATGCATCATATCTGATAAACGTATCTAATAAAAGTAGGTCTTTTAATAAAAGTAAGTATCTTGTAACTTTGACTTTTGTCCCGTGCAGGCTGCTGATTCCATCTGTATGGACACACCCATTACATACAATGACCGTATACCCACCCAGTAAGACACACTCTCAGATCCCTTATCTGTCACTCCTTATCCCTTTTTACTTTAATATAAGGGTTGTAAAGAATTTGATCCGGTTCTAGTTCCGATTCCTCTTAAAGGTACACTATGTAACTTTTTTTTTTGTTCAAAAAAACAAAATTTAAATAATGAGTCAATACATCATCAGTCCTTCTGTTTTTGTCTTACGCTGATTTACTATGGTAAGCCAGCCATTAACGGATCCGAATGTCCTTTCAGATATGTAAACAATATCCAACCTTATTCAAATGTGTAGTTGTGCGTGACTATCAGTTTAAATTGCTGTGTTTTTTAAATAACATTTTTTTTTTTTTTCAGTGGTCCTTACAGGCCTGTTGAAGCCGAGAGTGGAGAGTACCTCTTCTGCCCCCCTCAGCGCTGGCTTAACAACCTCAAAGTAATGCACAGTCACAGTATTCATACTGTAAATGTAAACCTGAAGCTAATTTTATAAATGAGCTCTGAACGTGTTGTTTCTGACAGAATGGAGCGCTGGTTTTTCTGTATCACCCGTGTGTCTCAGCGGAAGCTCACAGGAGTCTGGCGATGTTGGCTCACTCGTGTCTGCCTCGTTACATCCTCACACCTCACCCGTGGCTCAGCCAACACAGAGTGAGTCACTATTCACAACAGTAACTCGTGAGACAGGTGTGAGCACTGGATGCTTGTCTGTGACTGACGTCAAACAAATGTAGATTACGTTTAGTATCAGAATTATTTGGTCATTTTACATTAAATTTCAGTTAACTAACATTAATGCATTGTGTCATTTACTAATAATGAGCTTTTAGTAATCTAGATTAATTTATAAATCTATTATTGTTCATTGTTAAAGGGATAGTTCACCCAAAAATGAAAACTCTGTCATCATTTACTCATCCTCATGTTGTTCCAAACCCATAAGACTTTCGTTCATCTTCATAAGACTTCATAAAACTTTTTGTTCATAAAGAGATTGTAAAACTAATCCATATGTATTGAGTGGTTTAGTCAAATTTTCTGAAGAGACACAATCACTTTATATGATGAACAGAATTAATTTAGGCTTTTATTGACATATAAACATTGATCAGCAAACATAAACAGAAGCTCAAACGTGCTGCGTAACACATGAGAATGAACCTCATTGGTTCTTGAACATCAAAAGAACATGCTTGAGCTTCTGTTTACTACAACTGATGTGTGAGTTGATGAATGTTTATTCGTGAATAAAAGCTTAAATTAAATCTGTTTATCATATAAAGCGGTCGTGTGTCTTCTGAAAATTTGGACTAAACCGCTCAATTTATATGGATTTGTTTTACCATCTCTTTATGAACTTTTTGAAGCGTCAAAGTGGTAGTTTTTGTAGCTGTCAATGGAGGGACAGAAAGCTCTCAGATTCCATTAAAAATATCTTCATTTGTGTTCCGAAGACGAACGAAAGTCTTACAGGTTTGGAACGACATGAGGGTGAGTAATTTTTCAGAATTTTCATTTTTTGGGTGAACTATCCCTTTAACCCTTTTTAATACACTTTAATTCATAATATATTTTAAATATATATACATAATATATTTTATGATTTTTCGCTACTGTTCAAAAGTTTGGAGTAAGATTTTTTAAATATTTATAAGTCTCTTATGCTCATCAGGCTGCATTTATTCTATCAAAAATACAGTAAAACAGTAATATTGTGAAATATTATTAAAATTTAAAATAACTATTTTCAATTTTAATATATTTTAAAATGTAATTTATTCCTGTGATGGAAAAACTAAATTTTCAGCATCATTACTCCAGTCTTCAGTGTCACATGATCCTTCAGAAATCATTCTAATATGCTGATCTGGTGCTCAAGAAACATTAAAATAAACATATTAATAAACAGTTCTGCTTAATATTTGCTGCTTAATATTTTTGTGGAAACATCTTTGATGAATAGAAAGTTCAAAAGAACAGGAATTATTTAAAATATTTTTTTCTTTGTGTGGAAATTTACATCTTTACTGTCACTTTTGATCAATTTAATGCATCCTTGCTGAATAAAAGTATTTATTTCTTTTAAAACAATCTTACTGTCCCCAAACTTTTGAATTGTAGTGTGTTAAAATGATTATTATTGTAGATCCATTAGTTCACAATACCTAATGCATTAACTGATGGTAACAAATTAAACCTTACTATAAAATGTTACCAGTTATTTTTTATGCATTTAAAATCACCATTTCTGACAAATATCTCATGTCTGTTATCTTTCTCAAAGCCTTTGGCTGTGGTCTCATGGGGTCGCTCACTAGAGATGTCCCACATCACACTTGGGGTTTGTGATTGGTTGCTTTCCATTTCCTCCAATATTAGTCAAGCTAGTACAAACCAAAGGGCAAAGTACAATCTATATTTGACAAAACCAGCACCTGTGCACAAACCAGTGAACACCAGTCAAGAGATGTCCAAAGTGGAGAGATTAAAGGTGAAGAGATTGCATTAGTCATGATTTGTATGATGATGCAGTCGTTTTATGTAAATAGAAATGCTAATGTTAACCTTCTATACTCATTTAATTGCTAGTCTCTTAAACACTGCTGCATGGAGGCTCTCAGTCTCACTGAGGTACAGAGGACCAGAAGGAGAACCAGGAAAATCAGAAATGTCCTCAAACAATCACCAGAGGAAGTGGAAGTGAAATTTGATGTCAAACCAGAAGAACTTAACAGCACTGACAGTGCAAAACTGAATCATACAGACGCACTACCACAAAATAATACAAAGGAAATGGCCTCCTTCTCAATGCTAACTGTTACACAATCTCTCAGTTCAGCAAAGGACTCTGAGAAGTCTGGAGACAAAGACAAGACAATTGACGCAGAGAAGCAATTTCCACAGAATAAAGTGACAGAAAGATATAAATACCAAATAGACAGAAAAACACATAAGAAAACTATAGTGGAAGGTGAGAGGCATCGCGTCAAAACTGACACAAAGGCACAGAGGTCTGGATCTGAATGCGGGGAGCTTGGACAGTGTGGAGTCCCAGACTCAATATCTCCTCATATCGGAGGGCCGCTGAGGGGGGAGAGGATACCCATCCCACGTACCGATGAGGCTGTGTGGGCAGCAGGCGCTCTGGGCTTCCTCTTAGTGCTTCTCACCCTGTCTGTGCTCCATACGCGTCTCTATCGCCACTGTCGATCTTCCACCAGTCTCTACTGGCACGACCACCAGCAAGACTATGAGAACGTGGGTGGTGAGTACACACTCTCAACCATTTATTCTGTCACTTTCTCATGGATATAGGCTTATCAGAGGTGTAATTTGTGTTCCAGACATCATCCGCCGAAGGCTTAGGATGGTTGGCCGGAGGAAGAGGAGAAGCAGCCAAAGCAGGAGACAGGAATGTGCACTGCTACACTCGAGCAATGAGGAGAACTCTGACTAAATGACCGGATTGGTGAACACTAGTAATCTTACACACTCTATTTGGACTCTATTGGAATATCATGTGGCACTCATAGAGTAAATATGAACCTTTTTTGTTTTGAAGCCGAAGGGAACTTGTCAGTTTAGGCATTTACACATTCAAGACAACACTTCTAAAAGACAATTTCTCTCTTGTATTTAATTTAGTGACACAATTAAGTGATAAAGGTACCATTGAGTAAATTATACCATTTAGTATAGAAATACCTTTTACACATTTTATATCTTGAGTATGGTGTTGTCTATTACTGTTGGCAGCATATTGGTAAATTAAAATTGCGAAGAAACAGATGTATAGACAGATCGTACATCCGAGCAGTGTTGGGGAAAGTTACTTTTCAAAGTAATACATTACAATATTGTGTTACTCCTTAAAAAAGTAACTAATTGCATTACTTTATGAAAAGTAATGCATTACATTACTTTTGGATTACTTTTTCTTATCTGGGTTGGGCTTGCTTGTTTGTTTTTTAACAACAACAAAAAGGTTTTTTTTGGCAAATGTTAAAGCCCTTTCACACCAAAAGTGAAATGAATAATACTCAGGCTGAAGGAAATGCAAATTCACACCTGTACAGTAGAGGGCGCTGCTCAAAACAAACCTTTCAGCTGTGCTGTCATTCTAGATTAAAGAAGAATAGGATACTGGAGAAATTTTTGCTTATTAGTATGGTTCAATTAGAACATCGAAGGTCAGACATTGGTTAATAAAGTGAGATTAAATACATAAAGTATATTTGTGTAATTTAATATATTTAATTATAGGTTTGCGTAAAATTCTGAGATTGCATTTCACTGTTTTTATTCATTTTGAGCAATACTGAATGTTTTTGTGAAAGTAAGATGAGTAAATGCATGTTCACATTTTGTCTAGAACTACAGTAACCATCATGTTCACACAGCACACAGCACCGCTGCACTTTATTTCTCTCAACATGCGGACAGGAGAGCTGTCAGACAATAAATGTGGAAAAAGTAACTTGCGTTACTAATTTGAAAAAGTAACTTAGATATTTTGTTGTAAATTGAAAAAGTAATGCGTTACTTAAAAAGTAATCTGATTACATAACTCAAGTTACTTGTAATGCGTTACCCACAACACTGCATCCGAGTGTAACAGATTCTCAAAAAAGAAAAATGTAAGGCAGGGACTTGGTTCTGTCTATTGCTTGTTGATTGGATTTTGAAATGTGGGAGTTGCAGATAAACGCAAGCTTGCAGGGTAAGGTTTAAGCAGACTAAAGGATTGGAGAAGTCCTGCATACATCACCAGAGAGAAGTATGACGTTTTCCCCCGAAGGTCCAGCTATGACATTCTGATTAAACATTATGAGGTCAAAAAAAAAAGAAACCCATCATAACTCATAAGTCATAACATGCATCCAGAAATGTTTCATTTCATGCCAACTTTAAAAGAAAATGGAATGTTTTGGTCACATTAAAGCATTCTTTTCCTGCTTGGGTATTACTTGTAGTGTTTTTCTAATGGTAGGTTTCTAAAATTCTCTCATCATTTACTCACCCTCATGTCGTTCCAAACCTGTATTACTTTTTTTTTCTGTGGAACACAAAGGAAGACATTTAAAAGAATGTTGATATTATAACCAAACAGTTTTAGTCACCATTGTCTTCCATTCCAAAGCACTGCAACATTTCTCAAAATATCTTCTTTTATGCTCAATAGAAGAAAGAAAGTTATACAGTTCTGCAACAAGAGGGTGAATAAACAATGACTAAAAAGTTAAATTTTTGGGTGATCTATCCCTTTAACTGGGTTAAAAGCCTCTTGTGATAAGTTTGGATGAAAAACATGATGCGTTTTTTACTCTATAGCCCTGTCTGTTGGTGAGAATGCCTGTGGTTTATGTGTCACACGACTTGACACAAGGAGATGGCAGTAGAGACCTCTCCAGTTCCACTGGCACTCTGTGAATAGTTTAAATTATGTAACTGCGCTGCACTAAAGTTGAGCAGATGCTTTTTCATCCAGGAGTGTGTAGCATACTAATTGTATAGGTCAGATAGCAAACTAATGAAGGAGAACAGTTGTAGCCTAAAGTTTTGACAATTACTTTACAAATTTTGTGTTTCACAAAGTTTGCTGCTTCAGTTGTTGTGGTGTTGATTCACATTGTTTCTAGATAATTTGCTTTTTAAATAAATTTAGACATTGTGTTTCTCTGAATCTTCTGCCAAGTCTTGTCTGAAATTAAATGTAGAGGTGTACCTTATACAACAGTATGCAAAGGTTTCTTTTCTAATGCAACCATAAAAATATGCAAATCCTTCATTAAAATATATCAATGAGTCAGTCTCAAAGAGCATGTACCCCTTCCAAGTCATTATTCACTGAATATCTTGCCTACACAAACCTTAAAAAATATGACCGCATTGTCTAAATAATATTTTAATAATATACATATAATATTATAGTTTAGTATTGGTTTGGTGCCCTTGTTTATTTTGAGGGTGTTTACTCATTCATTTTGTGCATTTACAGATCACAGTGAAGTCACATTATTCCAGATTGCAATGATTTCAATCTTTGTGGATATAGTCTTGCAAAATCTTGCTTATCCAGTCACATTGCGGAAGAGACTGATCTATTAAAAACAGCAAAACAATAACATTGGCAATACATTATCCTGTGATGACAAATGTTGTTGCCTAATATCAGACCCATGTGAAAGAGATATCCTGAGTGATATTCATCACATTCATTTGAAAATACTCATCATTTTTAACATACATACTCATCGTATGTCCTTCTCACACCTCATATACAAACCCCTTTTCCAGAAAAGTTGGGACATTTTGTAAAATGTAAAAAAAAAAAAAAAAAAAAAACTCTTTAATCTCTTTAACCTTTATTTAGCTGACAAAAGTACAAAGAAAATATTTACGATGTTTTCACTGACCAACTTAAATGTATTTTGTAGATATACATTTTTTTTTATTTTGATGGCTGCAACAAACTTCAAAATAGTTAGGACAGAAGCATAATAAAAGTGAAAAGTTTATAGAATATCCAAGTTAAACTGTTTTGAAACAGTCCTCAATAAGCAGGTGAATTGGTAATTGGTAAGACTATCGTGATTGGGTTTAAAAGGAGCATCTCAGTCTTTGCCAGCAAAGATGGGTTGTGGCTTATCACTTTGTTCCAAATTTCATGAAATAATTGTCAGAGAATTCAAAAATCCCATTTGTCAATGCAAAATTGCAAAGAATTTAGGAATTTCACCATCTACCATGCATAATATTGTGAAAAAACTTTAGGGAATCCAGAGAAATCTCAGTATGCATAGGGCAAGGCAGGAGACCTCAGCTGAATGTGTCTGGCCTTTGAGCCCTCAGATGGCACCGCATGAGAAACTGTCATGCTTCTGTGTTAAATATAGCCATATGGGCTTTTGAGTACTATGGAAAACCAGTGTCACTGAACACAGTCTGACTCTACATCAAGAAATGCAACTTGAATCTCTGTTACACAAGGAGAAATCTATACATCAATTCTATGCAGAGACGGCAGTGAGTTCTCTGGGCCCGAGCCCATCTCATATTGTCCAAAAGACAGTGGAAATGTGTGCTGAGGTCAGATGAGTCCTCGATTAAAGGATTAGTCCACTTTCAAATAAAAATTTCCTGATAATTTACTCACCCCCATGTCATCCAAGATGTCCATTTCCTTCTTTCTTCAGTCTACTGACTTTCATCAGCGACAAGTGCAAAAGCAAACGTCTGTCATGGTATATGGGTGCATCAGTGCAAACGGCATGGGTGACTCGCATATGTGTAAAGATACCATTAACATGGAGGCATATATTGGGATTGTACAGAGACATATACTGCCATCAGGATGACATCTTTCATTGGAAGTCCATGGTTATTAGATCAAGACAATGTCAGGTCTTATTCTACATGTGATACAATAGCATGATTTCATAGACACATGTGGATGACTGACTGGCTATCAGATCTGACTCCTATTGAAAATGTATGGCCTGTCATGAAAAGGGGAATCAGACAAGGATGACCACAGAGTGTTGAGCAGCTTAAATTTTATGAAATTGGGCAAAAATTTTGCCTGCAAAACTTCACTAATTAGTATCCTCAATTCCCAAACGATTAAAAAGTGTAATTAAAAGGAAAGTTGATGTGATGCAGTCTTAAAGGGTTCATATAATGCCACTTTTACAAGATGTAAAATAACTCTCTGATGTCCCCAGAGTGTGTGTGAAGTTTTAGCTCAAAATACCCTACAGATAATTTTTTATAGAATATTAAATTTGTCACTTTTTGAGGGTGAGCAAAAACACTCAGTTTTTGTGTGTGTCCCTTTAAATGCAAATGAGCTGCTGCTTTCAAGAAGAGGGCGGAGTTTCAGGAGCTCATGTTAACAGCTCCGATTAACATTACCTCACGCAGATTCACTAAAAATGTCAGAAATTGTTCAGCCTTTTATGTTCAAACTGGAGTCGGATATTAATGGAGAGACTCAAGAAGAAGTGACAACATGTAGAATGCAGCAGGACATTTCAGAATGGTTAGTTGATGAATTATGTTGCTGATGTGGAGTTAACTATCTTAAAGTCATTGATTAGCATATTCTGTCATGATAATCTATAAATCGCTCATGTGGGAACTGTTGTAAGATCCTACAGAGCCAGAGAATGTATGCTGCATGAAGATAGAACAGGTATAGTTTAGTTTAATTACGGTTATAACTTATGTTGTCATCTTGCATTTATGACATGCTATTGCATTTGTTACGTACTGTAATGCAGTAACATGGCCTCACCCCCCTTGTTGCGCGTTCTGTGGGCAGGGTTTATGTAAATTTTAGGGTTAGTGATGTCACTAACCCGGGAAGAAGCTCGCTGTAGTCCCTACCAGCCGTTTGTTGTAGTCCTTAAACAGAGAATTCTTTAAAAGAAAATATCTCCCTTTGCTTTGAACTTTGAGCATCATAACTTTACAGATGTTGTTTATCCTGAAACAGCAACATTACACACTAACTAAAGTTAAAAAGGTGAAATCATAATCAACCACCCCTTTAAACGTACCTCTGTCCCAACTTTTTTGGAATGTGTTGCAGCCATCAAAACCAAAATTTGTTTATTTTTACAAAATACAATTAATTTGGCTAGTGAAAACATTGGAAATCTTTTGTCAGTTAAATAAAGGTTAGAGAGAATTAACAAATCAGATGCTTGATTTCATTGCATTTCACAAAATGTCCCAACTTTTCTAAAAAATGGTGTTTGTATTAGATCTTCTTGTGAAGCCTAAAACAATGCAATTTCTTACTGTTCAAAAGAATTAACCGTATGATTGCCTCAATGATAATAAGGATCGTCTTTTGCGAGGGTGAGTGGTTGTGAGTTGTGCAATGCAACACAACCTGTGGATTACAGGCTCACGGCTATGTATTGTGAAATCATTGCAGAAAACGAGATGCCACAGAGACATATGAGGCGAGCTGTTAATTGTGTAAATATAATATATATACTGTATGTTTGCTTAAACTAAAGAGGTTGTATTTCCGTCACTAAATGATAATAGATCTGTTCAATCATGATGATTGTTGAAATTAAATTGGCTATTTCCTTCTTGCTTTAAGGCACCCTGGCAGGGCTCTTGGCAGACATGTGAGGCTCAGTGTGTCCAAGAAGGGAAATGCTGTTGCATGTTTCAGGATGTGTTTTCCTTTTTCCTTTTTTTTGCAGATATGTGAACGTGAGAAAGAACAATGTTTTCCACCCTTTTAGACATTCCCTGGGTTGTCTGGAGTCTGCTTACATTGTACTGTACATGCTACAAATGGAGCCCAGTTATACAAGGAATTTTATTTTATTTATTCTCCTCACCACAAACAATTTTACAATTAGCCACTTTAGCATTTTATGGCAGAAAGGCAGTGAGCCCACAATTACATCTGCTGCAAACATTCCTTTGCTGGCATTTCTTGGACTGTAACTTAAAATTACACATTTCTTTAAATTCTGTCCTCCTACTCATTCAGGTTACCCACTTTAGCTCTATACACTAAAAAAAAGCATTTATAGAAGGTTTTATGCAACGTCTGCTTTACTGGAATCCGACACCAAAAAAATGTCTCGAGACACATCCCTTCATTCTCCTAAAACAAATTAAATAGAAATTGAAAGGAAAATTAACTAAAGGCCTCAAAACTATGGAAGCATTACTAATATTTGCATAAATTACATTAAATTAAGAAATGATGTATGATCAGCTGGTTCTTATGGCACATATATATTTTGCCATAATATCCGGCTTTACATTATTCTGCTTATTATGGATACTCACCAAAAAATAAATAGGTAGATATTAAATACGATCAGTAAAACAATATTACTATATATATAAATATATATATATATATATATATATATATATATATAAAATATATTATAATATTAACGTCATAACAATGCAGTCATTTTCACTGTTCGATAACAGAAACCCCAAAATTGGCAACAGTTGTGTTTTTATGAAACAAGCGAGTGAATTAATGGTGAAACACAAGAAACATGAAAGTAGTCACCGGTTTCAGGGATGAGCAGTTTGATAGAGTGTAATAGTCAGGATCCCATTCATTTTCTGCATATGGAAATTTATTTTAACTATAAATTATATACCTTAAAGGACAGGACTACTATGAATAGTTACTCTCTGATTGGTCTCAAAACTGTGAAAGCATTCAAATTGATGTATTCCAAGAACATTGGTGCAATGAACAGTATAATAATAAAGCAAAGTTTCACTTTCTTTAAGAGCAAATGCTGGTGTAAAAAGCTAAAACTTTCATCTTTGAGATTGTAAAGATTGTATCAAAAAGTATTTATACATAAACTGTTATATTAGCTTTTAAAAGAAAAGAAAACAAGAATGTTTAAATAAAAATATTTACACAACTAGACTTGTGTAGTATTCTGCCAGATTCTCAAGGAAAACCAAAGAAAGAAAATAACTGTGCATTCATGTATAAATGGAGCCGATCTCCAGATATACTGCAAGTTAACACTCCATTGTGCAAAAGATTGTTGATATCTGAGCTATATATGGTGGGAGACTTTTTCCAGATGTTTTTTTTTATTTTATTTTTTTCATTCTATTCTCTCCAACAATCAGCAGATAATGGAAGAGACATTTAATTGGCCATGAAAGGTAAATGCCTTTGATGCATATAATCTGACACATCTTAGACAGGATCCCTCTTTTCTTGTGACCAGAGCAAACCACTCCCTAAGCTTGAGGTTTTCCTGGTCTTGGCACTGTCTGAGTCATAATAGTACGTTAAAAAGCATTCCCATCAGCTAAGACGTTCAATGTCTCCTTGGACTGACCATTTTCAGAAGCTTCTGTGGTCTGAAAAGAAGAGATGCAAGTTTTGCTCTGTCTGGTTTGTGCCTTTGGCATTTTTGGTCAGTATCATGCAGCGCCTTTACCACTTGAAGATGATGGATTGGTACATCCAACGAGACCTGCTCAGAATGACCTGTCCCTAGCAACAGTAAGTCCTTCATTTGCATATTATATATATATATATATATATATATATATATATATATGTTACATATGTATATATGTGTGTGTGTTTTCTTAATGAACTCAAGAGGAACAATCCACAATTCTAGTAGAGATTTTGTGTCTATATTGGTGGTCATCTTCCATTCTTACTATCAAATTATTTAATTAGTAACTGAATTGCTGTTCTCTATTCATTCATTCTATTTATACATGAGCTACAAAACAAATAACTTCACATTGATCATGTTTATTTGTTCGTGTCTAATGTGAATGTTTGCAATTGAACATGTAAAAGAACATACACTTGAGTAAAACTGCTAGTGTAAAAAAATGAAAATATACAAATGCAACTGTTTTTTCCTTGAACCTAAAAGCATATTATAAATGAAGCGTATGAAGTGGATAAAACACAGGAAGGGAGGGGGAAAAGACAATCGTTAATACTCACTGTGGTGGTTCCTGCACGTTTTCTTGCAGAAATACCTGCAGCACTTCTACAGTTTCCAAGCGGATCCTACAGGCCGCAGGAGGAGAAGTCGTCCCTCTTTCTCTTCCAAACTGAAGGATATGCAGAGCTTTTTTGGGCTGAATAGGACAGGAACCCTAAACCCAGAAACCCTCGTTGTCATGAGGACTCCTCGATGTGGCGTCTCAGATGTGGAGGATTACAGTCACAGACGTGGAAACAGGTGGAAGAAAAACCTCATCACTTATGGGTAAATACCACATTTAACTTGTATACGTTACATAAAATGCTCTTCATTTTGATTGCCCACCATGTATGGTAACGTAAGCGGTGCAATCTTATAGTGTCGGGAGGTATACCAGTGACTTACCAGTGAATACGGTTGACGATCTGATCGCGTCGGCTCTGGATGCATGGGCAAAGGCCAGCCCTCTCACTTTCCTGCGGTCATATTCTCACCAGGCAGACATCATGGTGGAGTTTGTTGGAAATGGTAAGCTAGCATCCACTTACATGCACATTTACCTTTGAAGGCAATGTTATTCATCTGCCATGTCATTTATTCTGCAATGAACATCTAGAACACGGTGACTCCTTCCCCTTTGATGGTCCAGACGGCATACTGGCCCATGCTTTTGGCCCAGGAGAAGGCATCGGTGGGGACGTTCATTTTGATGAAGCTGAAGCATGGACGGCTGGGTTCAAAGGTAAAATACATTTTAATTATTTTATTTTATTTTATTGGAAACAGCTAACTTGTTTTCTCTCTTTTTTCTTCAGGATTTAACCTATATGTAGTAGCTGCACATGAGTTTGGTCATGCACTTGGTTTGAAACACTCGCAAAACCCAGAATCAGTGATGTATCCGATGTATAAACATAGGAAAACACACAATCTGCTCTCTAGTGAAGATATCATGAACATCAATACACTCTATGGTAAAACATAAATCATGTTTCAAAGTATATAACTGTGAAATTGTAATATTGTGGGAACAGAGGCACTGTTCAGTTTCTACATTTATATGAGAGATCACATGTCTAGGTTTTTTTTTTTTTTTTTCCTGTCCAACAGGGCCAAGGGACAAAAGGCCCTTTCCATCTTCAAGATTTAGCTGGAGCTATCCCAGCAGCCCCTGGTACAGTGGTTCATATTTCCCTGTGTCATTCAAGGACACATGTAATCCCGATCTGACTTTTGATGCTGTGACTACTGTAGGAGAGGCTGTTTTCTTCTTCAGGGACAAGTATGTCGATCACATAGTGTTGGCTGACACTTAAAATCCATTCGGGGGAAAAAAGTTAATTAATATGAGCTTTTGAAGTATGGGTATTTAAATTCATCTTCTGCACATGTGACTTTTGTTCTCATAATTGCAACTTTATATCTCAGTTTATATATTCTTGTAATTGCGACTTTATTTTTTATAATTGCATCTTTATTTCTAACAGTTGTGACTTTTTTTCTCAAAATTGTTACTTTATTTCTCATAATTGTGACTGATTGTGAACATCAGGTATTCCTTACAATTCTGACTATATCTCACAATTATGACTTTATTTCTCACAGTGGCGACTATTTCTCATAATTGCAACTTTATTTCTTATAATTACAACTATCTCACAGTTGTAAGTTTTTCTTGTAATTGCAACTTTTTGCTACTACTTTTTCACAATTGTGAGTGTTTCTTACAACTGCAACTTTGTTTCACAATTGTGACATTATTTCTTGCAATTGTGTCTTTATATCTCATAATTGTGACTCTATTTCTCATAGATGCGGGTGCGACTATTTCTCACAATTTCATGTTTGTCTTACCATTGATGACACCATGACTTTATATAGCACAATTATGACTTTATTTCTCACAGTTGTTTGTATTTCTCAAAATTGTGACTTTATATCTCACAATTGACCCTTCGTCAGGAGTTTGAATGACAGGCGATCTAACCAATCATAACGCCGAATCCGCCATTTTGTCCGACAAAGCAGTCAGGGGAGTTAGCAGATTAATGTATGTGGACTTGAACTTGAAAAATGGTGTGTACTGACGTCTTTCCGCGATTGAAACAACATTCCTTATGATGTTCATTCATGTTTATTTAATGCTATATATGAACTAGTAGGAAGAAATGATCGGTTCACGAGCCGACACATAAAGAGCCACAAAACGGTATTTATTGTTTAAATTTCTTTAAAAATGACAAAATTTTAAATTTGAGACTTTGTTTCATATCAAAAGTAACCTGCACTGTCTTGTCTGTCGACGCGTTGTCAGTGTCCTCTTTGCTCCGCGATGTATTTTTCACTGCGTGAGAACATGAAGTGTGGCTTGAGAGCGGCCTGGCTTGTCGGTCATAGCAACAGTAACTAAAGGGGGCGGGTCTTTGCGAACGGTCAATTGCAGCTTTATTTCTCACAGTTGTGACTTTATTTTAAACTGCTCACAATTAATTTTTTTTATGGAAACAAACACCCATACTGCCATAATATTACAGTGTGTCAAATATCTCCACCTAACTTCTTAAGACTCCTGGATGGCATGATGTATTTAAAAATATATAAAGGTCTTCATGCTCTTGATTAAATTCTTTGGAATATTTACTTGCTTATATCACATGTACAGTTTTTATCATATAGGGTTATTAAATATAACTCTTTGTACTATTTTAGGTACTTGTGGATCAAGCACAATAATCAAAATGACATAAAGGAAGGCCCCATCAGCAATTTCATGCCAAAAATTGATTGTCAGATCGACGCCGCTTATTGGGTCCCTCAGCGATCAACAGCATATCTGTTCAATGGTACGGATATTGTTTGACATTGTGCATCTCTGTATTGCCTTCAAGATATTAAACAACATAAATTATCTGTGCTACTTTCAACACAGGGACGATTTTCTGGACCGTGAAAGGATCCCAAGTAAAAGGCAGACCGAAAAACATCAGCAGTCTGGGGTTCCCGTCATGGGTCCAGCAGATAGATGCTGCAGTCCACATTCACAAAACTGTACACACCTTATTCTTCACCCAACATCAGTACTGGAGGTGAACTGTAGAGATACAACAGCAATGTATCACTAATATCAGCTTTAACTACATGAATGACACAGAAAATGTTTTTTTCTCATAGGTATAATGAACACAACAAGACTATGAATGACTCAAGCCCACGTAACATTTCTGAAGATTTCCCAGAAATAAATGGACCCATAAGTGCAGCAACTTATAAAGATGGTGGGTATTAGATTGATTACACTTGGTCTATAATTTATATAACATGTGTTTTCTGTCACATAACTTTTATTCATCACTATACTTGTTTCAGGTTATCTTCATTTCTTTGTTGGCTCAGATGTGTACAAATATGACGTCAAACTAAAGGAAATTATTGGAGCAGATAAAACAACTTCCTGGCTTGGATGTTAATGGACATTCATTAGACTAATAGTTCGTAAATCTAATTGCAATCATTATTTTGGTGATTCACTAAAGTGGCTCAGCTTCACCTGTAAAGATGGTATTAATTATGTTGTACTGAATTGTATAGCATTGTACTTCATGTGATAAATGCATCTACTGTTTAATGTCTTTGGAACATTTTAAATATTCAAATGTATCAAAAAAAGTCAGAAAGTGATGTGAATTAAAATGTATTTTTCATCTGGCAAAAAGACAATCATAAAATATATGACAGTATCATTACTTCTAAAGAAAATAACTCGTTTGCATTTAGCTTTGCACTTGCATGACTGAGGTAAACCAAAGGATTTAGCCTGAATATGCACTAATCAGCATGTATTTATGATTGTAATAAAGAAAAGCACTTGCTTTTCATGCAAAATGAACATACAAAAATAAAAAATTAACAGAATATAAAATCATTTACTACATATCATGACAACAATCATAATCCGCTTCACTCCCTCGTAAAGCCAACTAAGACTTCTGATGCAAAGCTAGACGTGACCTCATTTGTGGATGACAAAAGCCACTAAATACCTGACAGTAAATTCTTGTTTGAGGGCCCGGGTCCCACGTGATTGCTTACTATCTTAAGGTATGCTTGAGTTGTATAAGACACAGACATAAAAACGAGAACATGAGTGTGCCATGGTCAAAATGAGCTGGTTGTGGCCTTGGATCTTGCTGTGTTGGATGGTGAATACAGACATTGTAAGGACCTCACGTGTGACTCTTCAGAGCCAAGGCCCAGAGGACATCCAACATGCTGAGGTTTGTTTGGCATTATGTTTCTCTCTAGGCTATCCAATATATTTTACTTCACTGAGCATCTTTGATTTGTATTAGACAGATTGCATTAGTGTTTGAGGCATATTACTAACGTTTCAAAGATACATAGATGGTGCAACATGGCGTAAAAAATTCCTGCAGTGAATGCTTCATAATAATGTCAGTAATAGAGTACCTCAGGGATGACGTGTTTTTGTAGGCCAACCCGGAAGTTAGCGGCGCACGGGTTCCCTCGATCGAAAGCCTATGCATTTTTCCCATAGACTTTTGGAAAATCGCAAAAAATAAGCTCTGTGTTTAACAAAGGGTTATGACACTTACACGTTTTGTCTATCAAGATAATCTTTACAAGTTAACACAACATTTATACATTTTGAAGCCTAAATTAAGTCGTCAGATATAAAAAGCTAACAGTAGGCTATAAACGGACTACAGCACACCATGGTCGCGGATCAACGTCAAGCTTCCTCAAACTATATTTTAGAAAACAACTTCATTTAAAAACATGCTCGCTGATTATGATCTGCACTGTGTATGAATGCTTATCCACTTTTTCATGAGAAATGCTGTCCAAATGTCCTGTTTGTCATGATGACGTCTAAAGTCCCCGCCAAAGGAAGTAGTCCCTTTTAGCGATTTGTTAGCAACCGCCGTTTTTAAGACACAGTAAAGGTTTAAAAAATCACAAGCAGGGTTATAACTGGTGTGTTTTATGTCATAGATAAAACGTGAAAATATTTAGAGGCTTTGTTAACCACAGACCTTATTTCAGGCGATTTAGCAAAAGCCCATTCAAAAAACCCATTGACCTCGGGGCGATGGAACCAAAAGTCCTAAAATGCTAACTCGCTTCCGGGTTTTGCCTACAAAAACATGTCATCCCTGAGGTACTCTATAAGTAATGATGATTTTATTATTAGTAGTAGTAGTAGTAGTAGTAGTAGGTATTTTACAGTAAATGAAAACTAAAAACCATTAATACATTATATTATTTATAAATTATATAAAAAAAATACTAATTATAATTTTATTCAATTTAATTTAACATCATTTTCATGTAATAATAATAATAATAATAATAATAGTACAGTAAAAGGAAAGTACATAAATTTATAAATTATGTAATTATTAATAATTAATTATTTTTAAGTCCCCCGAGGGTGAAAATCAAGTTTTTAATGTTGTTTATTTGTCTATGTGGTGTTTTTAAGACAAACCATGTGCAAATTCATAAGTCAACACCGTTGCTGAGTATTTTCTCCCTAAAACTGCAGTGAAAAAAGACAGTTTCAAAAACGCGGTATGAAATCGCTAGTGTTTCTTATACGTCACAAAATACATTTTATCCAATCACGTCAACGTGCCGGCAGACTTTAGTATATAATTATCATTAACATTTGAAGGCTGCATATGTCATCAAGGATGTCTTATTTAGGAAAAGTAACCGTAATAAAATTTACTGTTATTTCTTGTGAGGTGTAAAATACTGTAATTTATGTCTTACTTTGCAATCTAACGGTTATTTTTCTTAAATGAGACCTGCCTCGATGACGTATGCAGCCTTCAAACGCGACCTCCGGAGGACGCAGCCTTCGAAATGAGACGCAGCTTATGACCGCTCTGAAGCAGGATCGTCTCGAGAGAAGCCAGGTTATCCCGGGATATACCTCTTGATATGAAAAATCGGGTACATTTAGCAATATAGCGGGCGAATTATGTATATGATGTATATTACGATGTTATGATGGACTATACATTTCTCCACTGACGTTTTGAGTTGCTCAAAGCGTTTATAAGGATGCTGATTTTCAGAAGGCAGACTGTGATGGCGAACGGGAACATGGTTTGTGTAACATTAGCAACACATTATTAGCTGTTTGATAACTTAATCATATTAATTACCATTATGTGTCCGACGTTGTAAAGAGCAATACCATGGTACTGTGTTTACTACAGAGTGGATGTCTGAGCTGGTGTGAGTGAGTGAGCGAGTGGAGGCGGCTAATTTGCATATTCATGATTCCGCGTATACTAAATGCAGCAAGACTGTAGAGATACATTCAAGCTATTTTAAGGCATGAAGATATTTTTTCAGAGGAAATGTCATTTTGGTGATCTAATATGAGTTTTAAGGGATAAAATTATTGACTACAAGGGGACTTTAATATTTATTCATAATTATTAGCCTATTTATTAAAAGTAAATAATAATTGTAAATCTATGTTCATTTGAAATGTGTTGTAAATACTGAAAAAATATTTACATCAAAGTAGACTAAAGCTGCTTTACTGATTGACAGAAATATCTGCGTCAGTTCTATCACCTGAAGATGCGCAGTCGCAGTAAGAGGCATGCAGAACTCATGAAGGAGAAGATCAGAGTAATGCAACATTTCTTTGACCTGAAGGAAAGTGGTCTTCTGGATCAGAAAACGGTGAATGTGATGAAAGAGGCAAGATGTGGAGTACCTGATGTGGAGAACTTCAGCTTTTATCCTGGACGGAACAAATGGAAGAGCAACACCATCACTTACAGGTCCGGCACAGTTACCTCTTACTTGTTTTATGGATTTACAGTATTATCATCCAAATTTATGAGTATTTCTTCAAAAAAAAAAATGGATTACACATCAAGTTTGTCTTGGTTTTTTAATAGGTTCTAGTGTTATTGACTAAGAAAAGCCTCAGGATTTTGTTTGTTTGCTATTCCTCCCGTTAAATCTTTCAGATTGCAACATGTCTTTTGTAAAATGTGGCTTATACAAATCCTGCAGGATTGCGAGATATACCCCAGATCTCAGTCGAGAAGAGGTGGAGAACTCCTTGCGTTTGGCTCTAAAAATATGGAGTGATGCTGCTCCTCTGAAGTTTGTCCAAGTAAACCATGGCAAGGCAGATATTACCTTCTCTTTTCTCTCCAAAGGTACATTTTAAGCTAATCTAATGTATTTTCTTCACTCTTACATTTGGAAAACATCTGAAAACCTGCAATTTCGTTCATATATAGCTCATGGAGACTTCTTCCCTTTCGATGGGCCTGGAGGGGTGCTAGCTCACGCTTTTGAGCCTGGAGAGGGCACTGGAGGTGATGTTCACTTTGACGATGATGAAACATGGACAGCGGGACACGGCAGATCAGGTACAGCACAGTAAACATTGAATCATTCACATAATGCAACTGTTCAATTGGCTAAGGGTTGCAAAAAGAGTTGCAATAGCAATGCAGCACCATGGGTGATGGGGCATTAAGAATGAAGGTACAAATTTCAAAATAATAATAATAATAATAATAATTGTAATATAAATAAATAAATATTATTAATATTTATTTATAATAATAAATTTGTATTATTAATAATAATAGTAATAATTGTAAATTTGTATTATTATTGTTATAAATAAATAAAAAATACAGGCTGATTTTTATTTAATTTAATAATGGTAATAATAATTAAGTATTAAGTATTATAATTATTAGTTATTTATTATTATTATTATTTATTATAAATAAATAAAAATACAGACTGAATTTTAAGTAAATCATTATTGTTACTATAATTAATATTTAGTTATAATAATAAATTTGTGTTATTAATACAAATAATAATAATAATGGTAAATTTGTATTATTATTGTTATAAATAAATAAAAAATACAGGCTGATATTTATTTATTTTAATAATGGTAATAATAATTAAGTATTATTATTATTAGTTTTATTATTATTATTAATTTATTATAAATAAATAAAAATACAGACTGAATTTTAAGTAAATCATAATAATAATTATTATTATTATTTTATATATATTAATAACAATACATTAATAATATTAATACTAATAAATATATTTAATTTTTATTAATATCATTATTAAATTAAATATCTTTATTAGTATTAGTATTATTAATGTATTGTTATTAATAAATAAAAAATACAGACTGAATTTTATTTAACTAAATAATAATAATAATAACACTTAATTATCATTAATTGTGTTGATGTGGATGGCACTCCAGGATACAATCTGTTCACGGTGGCAGCACATGAGCTCGGTCACTCTTTGGGTCTGTCTCACTCAAGGGATTCCACCGCTCTTATGTATCCAAAGTACAAGTTTATCAACGCTGCAACGTACACACTGCCAAGAGACGACACACTGGGGATTCAGGCTCTGTATGGTGAGTCACTTTACCAAGGAAACATTTTTTGTTATACTGAATGAAATGATGGTCATTTGTTTCCTTTTTTTAAAGGGAAGAAAACAAAACAACAGAAGACACTTGAAATGAAGTGTGATCCAAACTTTTCTCTTGATGCAGTGACAATACTCGGAAAAGAAATTATTTTTTTTAAAAACAGGTGAAGCATTTAATCATTCCTCTATTACCAAATTAAAATTTTAAATGATAAATATAGAAAATAATGGACGTTTTTGAGATGCCCATTACAAAGTATAAGGTCTTGTACATGTCTCTAGTTACATGTGGATGAGAACCAACTGGAAGACATACTGGAACAGACTAAGAGAAGGTCCTCAGAGTGTTTTTCTACCAAGCATCACCTCACCTGTAGATGCAGCTTATGACATTCCTTCAAAACGAGTGCTTTATGTGTTCACAGGTAAAAATAAATAATAGCATGCTGTCAAATCAACTGTGAATATTAGAAAGTCCTATGTTCATAATAAAAAATCTGTTTAAATGTCCAGTGTATTATCTTGTCCTTTTCCCGTGACTCACAGCGCTAGTCAAAGCACTTATCAGTTGTGTCTTCTTCCGTGTTCACAACAATTCAGTCTTTTCAATGTAAAAGTCTTCGCTACTGACTGACACACTCATAAAGACAGTCTTTGCCGCCATCTAATGGCGTAATAATGTAACTTCTGTTGCTGTTCACGGTCAGGGACTATTTTTTCCGGCGGAAGGAAGGCTTTTAGTGATTTTACTTCATAGTTGCATTGATACATATATTTTTTGGTTTTAATATTTGTATTGTGTGGTAACCATTTTATAAAAGCAATAATGTACTCGAGGCTAGTGCTGTATCGTGAATAAGTCACGGCTGAAGGGGTTGCAAACAACGCTAACAACGCCCTTCAGCCGTGACTTATTCACGATACAGCACAGCCTTTAGTTGTGTTGTTGATCGATTCAATCATTGCTATCATCCATGTACCATTCAAAATTTTAGGCTCAAGTCTAGGCTTTTTAAGGAAATTAATACTTTTATTCAACAAGGATGGATTAAATTTGGATTAAATTACTCAAAAGTGAAAGTAAATACATTTGTAATGTCACAAAAGAAAAGACTTCTTTCAAAATCATTAAAAAAAAATCATACTGACTCCAATCTTTTGAACTGTATTTTATTAGGTCCTAAATATTGGGTGGTTCAGAAACTGGAGTCAAAGAGCTATTATGGCTCCATCTATGAGTTTGGATTTCCAGAATCAGTAAAACAAATAGATGCTGCTGTTCATGTCAGTGAACATGGAAAGACCTACTTTTTCACAGGATACTACTATTTCAGGTAGATTTTTTTCAAATGTCATGATCTAATAATCATGTTGTTTAGGAGGAGAAAACAGATCAATTCAACCATAAGAAAAAAGGTTTATCAGATATTTCTCATTTTAGACATTTACAGAAAACTAAAATTCCCTATTTTTTTCTAGTTATGATGAGAAAAGAAGTGTGATGGATCCTGGATTTCCAAGGAAAATTCAAACGGATTGGCCTAGCATTGTTGGGAAAGTGGATGCAGCTTTTGAACTCAGTGGTAATGGTCTGTTTTATATAGTATCAGTTTTCTCTGTAAAACATTTTCCCTTGGAATTATATGCATGTTTTTCTCAACAGGCCGTATTCACCTCTTCTGCAGATCCAAGTCATTTATTTTCAGCCATCAGAAAAAACGTTTGCTGCACATTATGAACACTAATGCTTGGCTTGGCTGCTAAGAGTTGAAAAACGAGAAGAAAAACAATTGATCACAAGTACAGGAAGGAAATGTTTGACTGACTATTGTGCCTCACATCAAATGTTAAATGAGTTTACTTGTACAATATCAAGAGTTATTATATCTCATGGTCAGAATTGTCAGTGAATGAATACATTTTCTCGAATTATAGATATTCAATATCTTTGAAAAAAATTGACTATATTTCTTTTAAATTAAATGCACATACATGCATAGTGCTTTTAAAATAACTTTGGACATAAACTGCAGTTTAATGAACAACATTATGTGAGAATATAAGCAAAACCATATTCATTTTTGTTTGACTTTTAGTTCATCAGTTTCTAAGGTATTATGTTGCCTGCTATTTCATTTTTGATTTACATTTCAATTTTACAAAATACATCAAGTTTACACAGTTCTTGCCTGAAAGTCATGAGAAAATAGGCAAAAAGGACTGGAGTAACTGAACTAAAAGCACCAAGACATGGTGTCTCTGATATAAACTGATATGGCTTGTTGACCTAAATAGTTCGGATTAGCTATCAAAATAACATGGGCTCAGACCGTATATGAGCATAGAGAATGTTAAACAGCTGGGAAAATGATTTATTGCAGCCTGCAGCTCTAACAGGATCTTGCTTGCCCTGACTTCATTCTCAGTGACCGCATTTTACCTCACAAGCCACAATACATGTAACATAAATGTATTCTCTTGGCTTACCAAAATATGTTGTGTAACATTTTAATCATTTATGCTCACCAATGATGTACTCATGACCAAAAATATGATAAAAGCAGTAATATTGTGAAATTACAACTTAACCAGTTTCCTAATTTTTTAAAAAAAAATAATAATTTAAATATATTTTAAAATGTAATTTATTCCTCTGATGCAAAGCTGTATTTCCAGCATCATTACTCCAGTCTTCAGTGTCACATGATCCTTCAGAAATCATTCTAATATGCTGATTTCCTGCTCAAGAAACATTTATTACCAATGGTGTGTATATATATATATATATATGTGTCAACTGACTATTGTGCATCACATGTTAAATAAGTTTAGTTGTGCAATATCAAGAGTTATATATATCAATAATAGACATGAGATTGAATAAAATAGTGATTTATTAAAATACATCATAAAATAATAAACCATCTAAAGAACAGAAAACAGCATTTAACTTCCCTCTCAATACTGTAAAGGAAGAATACCACCTAGAGGCTGTACAGAGGAAATTATGTTCACAGAAACGTAGTCACATGGTACAGCTGATGGAAAAGGTCCAGTTAAAAAAAAAAAAAAAAAAAAAACCCCGAAATGAACAAAATAGCTGTTGCAATGAAACAACTGATCTGACACTCTTTCACATACATAGTCAATAATTACAGTTTAGTCTTAAATTACTTCCTTTTTTGTTTTGAAGAGTGATGAAATAGTCTGGGCCTGCATATGAACATCTTTAAAGTATGCATATGATTACTAGGCTAATATGGTGTATATGTACAATATCTCACATTCTGGATGTAAAACAGAAAGCAGCTATTTAGAATCGGTAACTCTGCTGAATACATCCATTTTATCGCTCTCAGTAGCACACATGGCTTGTTATGTCCCTGAAATGCTGGCGAGCAGCACGGCTCGTCCTCAGCATCGTTACTCATCATAGTGCAGGGATGACAGGAATTTGTCCACATCCAAGTCATCGGGAAAGGAGTCCAGCAGCTTCTTCTGTTTCTGAAAAAGAAAAAAACAAAGAATTTGAATTCAGCAGCCGAACATCATTAACATAACAGATGATGCATGCTGAGGTACAGAAATGAGTCAGACTTCTCCGATTGGCTGGGCTACAGTGAGCTGACGCACTGTCTACTGCCTATTATTGTCTACACAGAATAGATACTAACTCAGTGCTATGAAAGAACTGGTCTAAGATGCTTTTTGCAATTTCAGCCACTTGCGCACACAAGCCCATTTATATATATATATATACATATACATATATATATATATATATATATATACACACACACACACACACACACACACACAGTCAAACCAAGATTTATTCAGACACCTTGAACATTTCATTCATTAATACAGTTTATTCACTATAGTTTAAAAAAAAGGTAATAAAATATGACAAGATCTTAGAGTTAAACTGTCAGGAAAAAAATATCTTAATTATGGCAGATAACACTTAAGCAAAACATGGTCAGGTCAAAGTGTCTGAATAATTTTTGGTTCCAAATTTTTATCATTTTTACTGGTAGTCCACTATGAATAATATTTGGGTATAATATGTCACAGTTTACTTTATTTTGCTATAATATATATATATATATATACACATACATATATACACGAAATCAAATATACTAATTAATCATTGTTTAAATATAAATATTAAGTTTCATGATGGTGCACTGAAGCATTTTTTGTTTATATTAGTTCAAAGTTAACGTAAACTATTGTAATTACCTCAACAAATTATACATTGTGCAGAATACTGTAATAGAATATATTTTCTGTCTGAGTTTTTGATCCGAAGCCACATCAGATCACAAAAGTTTATTTAAAACACTCGACTTGCATTAAAAAGTAAGTTTGGAGCAATAACATTGTTTTAATCTCATAAATTGTCATGTATTGATGGTGTGCTAAGCTAACATGCTAGCTAGCCCTAAGATGCACCTGCCACCTAGCTGAGCAAATGTCATTTTTATGAATAATTTTGAATAGTAAAGCTCACTGAAATGTTTCTTTTTTTCAAGAAGGGCATTTACAGTTTCAAAGAAGGTGAAGTGAGAAGTTTGATCAAGGAAATGAGGGTTTAAAACTGTGAATAGAAAGTCGGCAGTAATTATAATGAAGACAAAAGAAAATAATTAGAGCCATAACCAGGCCGGAGAGGTGAGAATGTGTGAAGGAAAGAAAGACTGAAACTGAATGGGGCAGTTTGCACCACAAAACAATAGAGACAATACATTGAATGGATGCTTAGAAGATGACAATAAACATCAGTAAGCATTTTAGAGTCTTCTCAAAATAAAAATCACATGACATGGTCTTAAAAAACATTTCATAAAATTCAGAGTTTTAGACTTATCTTCAGATTTGAAATATAACATGGTCAGACATGTGGCTTGAGCTGCAGTGCATTTCTAGATTAAAACAATGCCAACTTAAATTTTATTTTCATAAAGATATTTCATAAAAATTCATTTCTAATAACTTTACAAAAATTTGAAGGTATTTATAACTTTTTTCATTATGACAATAATTAATTCTGACTTAACAATAAAAAAGTGTCTGCTTTCAAATGAGACAATACTTATGCTTTTAGTGCAAAGGGTTCATGAACTGTGTGTGTTTTAGTTTAGGTATGCCATATCTTGGGATTTTTTTTTCCAAAAGTGAAGGCTAACAAGTTAAATCTATTTTATCTATTTATATTTAATTTGTAATAAATATAACATAAGAAACATTCCCTATCAATATTTTTATAAAAGTAAAATAAAAGCACTTATAATACTTATACTAAAATATATAATAAACATGTAATTATTACACACATATATATATATATATAATAAAGTATTATATAGTAAAAATAAAATAATAATAATAATAATAATAATAATAATAATAAGTACATAAAAAAATACTTTTTCATCCAGGGTAGCGGACGCAGCCAACTAAGTCTCACATTATTTTTTGAAATTGCCTTAAAATGTAGGATATGTGATGTTGCTTCAGATTTGGCATAAATTAAGCATAATTTCCCTAATATTGCTGCATGGCTATGATATATATATATATATAAAAAAAAAAAACCTATCTATGCAGCTCAGTAGGTTGAGACACGGTCAATCTTGTCACCTTACAATATCAGCCAATACAATATCAACTCACCTTAGATTTCTTTTTACTGCTTGAGGAGCTGGAAAGCTGTAGCTCTTTCTTTGCAGGAGGGCTTTGTTCAAGTTGCTTCCGTTTCTTTGCTTTAGGGATGGCAGATTTTCCAGCACTGGCCTCCTCTTGACGCAAGCTGTCTTTCAGAGGACCTCCTGTCCTGGCGGCGCGTGACAGGATCATGAGAGTGTGGGCGGCCATGTTGATACTGTTCTCACTCCCCGCCTCGCTGGCGGGACTGCAGGAGGGGATATCGGGTGTGGCGGGAGGGGGGAGATGCCTCGGCGTGCTTTCACCCTCCCTCCTAAGTCTTTGCCGGGACGGGGTTCTCAATCCATCTGTCTGCTCCTCCTGTGCACGTCCTGGTCCAGGTGTTCTTTGGAGAGGGAGATCTGGACCTCTCGCTGCCTGTCTCTTCGGCGGAGTGGCCGCAGGAGCCTGGCCCTGTATGTCCTGCAGCATCTCAGCAGCTTGTTTAGTTAGGGGGCTCGTCTTGCATAAAGTTTTATTAGAAGTGCTCGATACAGGTGCCGCCGATTTGACTGTAGAAGATACAAGATCCTCAGTGGGGCGTGCAGATGTCTGATGATGGCAGCTCTCCAGCTCATTTTCTTTATTTGCAGTGATGCCTGGAGAGTCCTGTAAGGTTGTTTTCTCTGACGATCTCTCAGCTGGTTTTAAAAGCTTACTTTCACGAGACTCTTCCTGTGTGCTGTCCTTTGTGTTGCCTACTGGTTTCTGCTTTGGTTCCGGAGCAGATGATTTTGAACTCTGTGAAACCACTCCGCCATTCTCCTCCTGTGATGCTTGTGATTTTTTCAGTGATTCTGATCTAATGTGAGACTCTGGCTCAGTCGCAGCTTTGTTGGAAGACTTATTTACAATGATTAGATTTAGTCCCTTTTCAGTTACTCTACTTTTTGGGGCTTTTTGTTGATGAAATATGGTGATTTTTTCAGAGTTCTTTATACCTGCATTGGGATGTACTTCTGGCAATCTAATCGTTTCTATTCTTCTTTTACAGTTGTCAGAAGTTAAAGGCTGTTTCGGTTCAGTGGGTGGGATTTCTTTCTGAATTTGCTGAGTTGGGGAGGATGTAACAGCAGAGGACGCGAGTGTGCTTGTCTGTAAGGAATTCTGCCCAGCTGCTGAGTTTTCGGGTGTGACGTCAAAGCAAAGTATCCGACGATGGCTGGGGCTTGTTCCACTCCCACACTTTTGTTGCTCAGACATCTGGGGTAGCACTTTTGAAACTTGACCGGACCCAGTTGTGCCAGTTTTGCCTGAAAATCAGTAATCATATCATGTCACTGAGTTACAGTGATGCATAATCACAAAAATGCACTACACAAACTGTAACCTTATTAATGAATGTTAGCTAGTGTTAATTTAAAATCATGGTAAAACCATGGTAGAAAAAAAAAAAAAAAAAAAAAAAAAAAATTATATATATATATATACACTAAAATATAGGAATCTAGTTATAAGAAATCTAGAAATGCAGTAATAAGTTAAATTTAAGTTAAAGTTAAAAATAATACTTTTAAAAATATATTTTATAGATGAATTTATATATATATATATATATGTGTTTAATTTAATTATATAAAGTAAATTAGAATTTATCAATGTTGAAAACAGTTGTGCTGCATAATTTTTTTATATAACAAAAATATGATTTACATAATTACAAAAAATTAAATATAAAAAAAAAATATCTTACCCATGTCAGTGTTTTGCTTGGGTGCCATTTTAGGTTGAGAAATAACTTTTGCAGGTTGCCTTACAGTGGCTGAACATGGCAAAGTTATCTGAATAAAAAAAAGGTTGTGATTATAAATAGAAATAAAACTATTATTCTGTTGGAAAACTGACAATGCTTGTATGCATCAAAGTTACTAACCTGATTGGGAAGAACTGTGAGTTTTCCAGTATTCTGTCCCATTACAGACACTGGAAGCATTACATTTTGTAACATGGGCGGAACTGGTGAGGATATAATGATTGTGGAGCCTAAAAAAATACAGTTGGAATTTCAAAGATGCAGCATTAATCCTGAAGGAGACTAAATAAAGTCTGCAAATGAGTGCCTCGACATAAACATAGAAGCAACCCAAATAAAGGTATAAAGCGTCTTATATAATCAAACTAACTCTTCACTTACCAGGCGAATATGTCTGAGAGACATTTGGTCCCACGGACACTACAGTCCTCTGGCGAGGTGGCGTCGCTACCACATGCTGCATTGAAGACAGAGTCCCTTGAGGCACATTACTTGAAAGCAGCATGACATTTGACCGCTGCTCTGCAGCGGCCGGATCGGTCACGACAAAATAGCCGCCTGAAGGCCCAAAGGTGGGGTTGGCTTGCAACAGCTGAATAAAACCGGTTTCTTGACCTGCGGGACGTGCCAGTGCAGCCTGTCCGTTATTTTGCACGCTCCTCGTAGGTGTTCCAAATGATCCAACACCCTCCGCCCCCTGCAAGCAGCTCACGGCCTGAGCCGTTTCCTCTTGTGTTATGACCGTAGGGGTTGCAGGCAAAGTCTTGGCAGGCGATTTGGCAGGGGAGGACAGGAAGATGGTGGGGATGTGGTCACTGGTGATGCTGGAAACAGCCTGGTTCAGTGCTGCATCAGCAGGGAGCTCATCCTGCTCATCACTGATGATGATTTTCAGAGAGACAATCTTACTGGGGTCAGGATCCTTGACCTGGGCATCAGAAACGCACGTGGAGGTAATCGGCGTAGTGGCGGAAGATGAAGAACCTGCTGTAGGGAGATCGTTCCTGACAGTGTTGGGCTGAGTTTGTGTGCAGGAAGGAGTTAAAGGCGTTTTATTTGAGGAAGGCAGAGAAGCTGTTTTGGGGGATGCGTCTATGTCAGGTTGAGGTGGGTAAAGTGAGGGCGCAGCGTCACTTTGAATGGATAAAGAGGTTCCCATATCCACATTCTGTCCGATTGTCATTCCTGTTACTCTCTCAGACTCATTGACTGATGTATTATCTGAGGTTTCAGTAGTGGGTGTGGTTTGTGGTGTCTTATTTGATACGAGAATTTGACTGCTTGCATTATCATTGAGTGTTTCGGTTGTGTGAGAGCTCTCCAGATGAACTGGCTGTTGATTCTGAACATTTACTCTCTCAGAGGTTTCATTTTCTGGTTCATCTATCTCCATGCCAACTCCTTCCTCTGCAAAAGAGGAGCTTGATACGGTTTGGTCAGGTGGACGTAAATCCGCTTTATCGTTTAACCTTGGAGAAGTTGTAGTGGCACCTCTAGATTGTTTATTGCCAGATAAAACTCTAGTCCTGACTAGACCTCTCTTGGAGTTTGTGGATCCTTGTGCAGTTTGTTTGGTTATAATACGTGGCTGCGGAGCTGTGGAAGAAGACTTTGCCACATTACGAGGGCCGGACGATTTCTTTTTGCTTTTTGACTCAGACGTATTCTGGAAGTTTTGTGCACTACTTTCTCCTCCTGATGTGGAATCCTCCTGTCCAGTACCTTGTATTAAAAAATAACAAGCAGAGAGGATGCAATAAATTGATCAACAATGACAGTAAAGACATATGTAATGGTTCAAAATTTCCATTTCAAATAAATGCTGTTCTTTTGAACTTTATATTAATCAAAGAATTTGAAAAAATTTATGTATGTATCATGGCTTCCATAAAAATATTAAGCAGCACAACACTTTTCCTCATTGATAATAATTAGACATTTTTTGAGCCCCAAATCAGCATATCAATGATTCAGAATGATTTCTGAAGGATCATGTGACACTGAGGACTGGAGTAATAGCTGCTGAAAATTCAGCTTTGCATCACAGAAATAAATTACATTTCAAAATATATTAAAATAGAAAAGTGTTATTTTAAATTGTAATAATATTTCACAATATTACTGTATTTTTAAAATGATCTATGCTGCTTTACAATGTAAATCTGACCCATCTTACCTGTTTCAGAGGCACTGTCTACGAGCCCGGGCTCATCACTCTCCTGTGCACTAGTACTGGTACTGAAACTCCCATCAGCCTGTTCACTGCCTTCAGCCGTTTTACTTTTCCCTTTAAAAAGAGATGAAAGGTTATCAGTGAGACCTAAAAAAAAAAAAAAATCAGTTTGGCTTGTATAACAGAACTTGTTTTTCTGCTTGATCAATCCCTCAAACCTACCATAGTCAAAGAGGTCAAAGAGAGCCTGAAATGCCGGGTCTGACTCCGTCTGTGCCAGTATGTCTTGGATGGCATCATCTGTCATATGAATTTCCCCCTAAAACAATTTTGCAGGTTAAGGTTTGATATATTGATATTACATTCTCACAAATAACAAAACAAGCGGGTAAAAGATGTACATTCACACACCTGGAGGCCCAGGATTTCATCGATCGACTGCTCTTGTTCCATAGTACTGCAGGCAGCTTTTGATGTCTGAGGACTATTATCACTGTTAAAGTGATATTACAACATGTGTTTAGTAAGATCTCAAAGTTATCCTTTATCATTTGAACTAGTTTCTTGCCCATTATTTAGCATTTACCTTGCCAAGATTTTGTTGATGTTTTCAGCAAGTTTCTCTTGTAAGGATCTATCATTGAGAATTTTTTCTCTGGCATTTTCTATAACTATTTGCTGTTAAAAAAGAAAACTCTGATCTTCAGTTATGCAGGAATATATATAAACGCATTTAAAACAAACAGAGAATTGATTCGGCCTGACTCACAGATAAGTTCTCCGTCACAGTCTCTTCACTCTGAGTTTCCATGATGAGAGTGCTGGACACTACCGTGGCCCTGCTGGTCCCGCTGGCACCCAACTGACCACCTCCTCTCCGCCTCGGAGAGTCACTGCAGCAGAAAACAGAATTATACTTTATAATAAATTATTGTTGTTACAGATCTGGAAAAGGTAGAAAGAGCTAAACTGTAACATACTGCTAGTGTCTTCATCACTTTCCCCTTACCATTTTCTGCGGGCCGGAGACAAAGGTCCTGGATTCAGTCTATTATCAGGGACCAGTATCTGCAAAGGTGACTCCCCTATAAAGGTGTAAGATAGCAAAATGGAAAGATGGTACTTACAAATCTCAGTGTGATTTAAACATGTTTTTCAAGACTCACCTGGCTGACTAAGGCAGAGAGTGGAGGGTCTGGCATGCTGGGACGTGTAAGACACTGGGGTGGAATGTCCCAGCAAGCCTTGAGGGGTGGACACAGTGCCGAGGACACATTGGCCTGCTGGAGTCACTGGGGGGTGCCCAGAGATGGGAGATTGTGATACCAATAAGGGTCTCTGCTGACGTCTCATGTTTTGAATGCTATTCAGAGTGCGCACTTAATGATAGAAAAAAAGGGTTATTATTGTTAACTCAAACTGAAACCACAAAAAAGATGACTTGAAATATAATAAACATTAACTGAAATAAAATAAGATATAAATAAACTAAACTTATTTCATTTCAGCTAGATGCCAAGAAACTTTTCATTTTCGCTTAGTTCAAGTGCTAAAAAATAAACTAAAACTTAATAAAAATCATTTAGATTAAAAAAAAACAACAACAAACAACAAAATTACTGAAACCTTAACTGTAATACTTTAATATCAATGATACTAAAAAAAAATGCTGATGTACATTACCTTTAAAATATTCTGTAAGACTTTTTAAGAAATTAATACTTTTATTCAGCAATGATACATTAAAATGATAAAGTGTCAGTAATGACATTTAAGTAAATGTTTAAATTCTCTTGAACTTTCTACTCAAAGAATCCAAAAAAAAAAGAAAATATTCAGCTTTATAAATATAAAAATGTTATATTAAATTGTATATTTCATTAAACTGTATATTTAAAATATTTCACAATATTACTGTTTATACTGTATCTTTGATCATGTTTACATAGGAGACTTCTTTTAAAAACATTAAAAAATATCTTAATGACTTCTGATATTGTGTGTTGAACTGTATTTAATAACTTCATGCCATATCTATGTGTTATATTTAAACTATATATGCATTGTGTTTGGCTAATTTCAATAACTCCAAGTTATCAAGAATACAATTTCTCTCAAACAAAAAGCTCACATCGCTGACTCCGCTGCACAGCAGGAGAATTTTGCAGAGACCTGTGGACAACACAGAAAGATTTTAATAAGCAGGCTTTATTCTAAACTGTGCTTAAGAAAATGAAAACACCCAGGCCCGGTTTCACAGACAGGGCTTAGGCTAAACC